>NW_027262351.1:0-32783 GCF_902827115.2 Pseudochaenichthys georgianus
TAATCTTATGTGTATTATCTATTTATTTAAAGGAGACACGTCATGCTTTCCCGGTTCTGACCCGTCCCCTTGTTGTGATGAAGGTGTTTCTGCATGTGAGCGTCCTGCAGAGTCAGAACCTTCAAAGTGCGCTCTGCAGGGAGTAGAGGAGGAGACCTCCCAGAACGCCTCGTGGAGACACGGCACTGTGCATTCATTCTTCCTGGGTGCTGTGTCGTAGAAGCACCCAGTAGCCACGCCCAGAACTATGACGCGATACGGTCATGCGGTACCCGGAACCAAATGGACCAATCCGTGGAGCCGTTGCGTTAAGCCCCCGCTGATTGGTCCAAATTGACCAATCCACGGACTTCCTCACACACTCCGTGCATCCTCTCTCAGACCCATCCTCTCTCTGACCCATCCCCTCTCTCTCAGACCCATCCTCTCTCAGACCCATCCCCTCTCTCTCAGACCCATCCTCTCTCAGACCCATCCTCCCTCAGACCCATCCCCTCTCTCTCAGACCCATCCTCTCTCAGACCCATCCTCTCTCAGACCCATCCTCTCTCAGACCCATCCTCTCTCTGACCCATCCTCTCTCAGACTCATCCTCTCTCTCAGACCCATCCTCTCTCAGACCCATCCTCTCTCTCTCAGACCCATCCTCTCTCAGACCCATCCTCTCTCAGACCCATCCTCTCTCAGACCCATCCTCTCTCAGACCCATCCTCTCTCAGACCCATCCTCTCTCAGACCCATCCTCTCTCAGACCCATCCTCTCTCTCAGACCCATCCTCTCTCTCAGACCCATCCTCTCTCAGACCCATCCTCTCTCTCAGACCCTTCCTCTCTCTCAGACCCTTCCTCTCTCTCTGACCCATCCTCTCTCTCAGCGCGATTGTGAATCGCTCAGCGCGATTCACAACGTCCCGACTGGCCCCGACCAATCGGAGCACGGTATAGGTGAGAGTCTAAGACGGGTGGTTGTTCCTAGATAACATCTGAAGCTTATGGAGCTTTGTGGAATCAGCTTCCAGTTTGTGTTCGGGCGGCAGACTCCCTATCCGTTTTTAAGAGTGCGCTTAAGACCTTCCTTTTTGATAAAGCTTATAGTTAGGGCTGATTAGATTCAGCCCCTAGTTTTGCTGATATAGGCTTAGTTTGTCGGGGACATCTTGCTTCTTCCTTCTCTCTGTCTGTACCTGTGTACTCTCATGTTCCGATTAACCCAGCTTCCCCACATGTCTTTCTTTTTGGTGTCTCTATACGCCGGGATCCGGAGTCATGGATGATCCTGCGGTCCTGTGTCCTGGATCGCGAGCCCTGGATCTTGAGTCGTGGCTGTGGTCCTGGATCATCGGTCCTGGATGGATATCCTCGTGGATTCATCTTCCTATTATACACACATGCATTTCCAAACATCTGGACTACCTATGTTGCAAATGTATTATCTTTCAATTTACACACAGCATCTATCGCCCGTCTGTCCGTCCTGGGAGAGGGATCCCTCCTCTGCTGCTCTCCCTGAGGTTTCTCCATGTTCCCTTAAACTGTGGGTTTTCTCTGGAAGAGGACAGAGGGTCTAAGGACAGAGGGTCTAGGGACAGAGGGTCTGAGGACAGAGGGTCTAAGGACAGAGGGTCTGAGGACAGAGGATCTGAGGACAGAGGGTCTAAGGACAGAGGGTCTGAGGACAGAGGGTGTCGTATTGTCATACTGAATGTAATTGCACCGTCACAACAGCAGATGGAGCCAAAGGAGTGTTCCCTCAAGCGAGACACCGGCTAAAGAAACAGCAACAGGAGAGAGATGCAGAGACAGAGGCCGGCTGGCAGACACTTCTTGCACTATTTCTATTCTACTTTATTCGTATTTTCTTGCACTATTTGATCTGTTCTGTGACCTAAGATTTCCAGTGTCATATCATTACATTACATTACATCACAAGTCACTTGTTAGACGCTTTTATCCAAAGAGACTCACACACTCAACACTGTGGGCGATCCCCACTGGAGCACTTTGGGGTGAAGCGTCTCAGGGACACAACGACATGCTGACTGCAGTGGGGTTTGAACCGGTGACCCCCTGACTCTAACACATACGCACAATCCACTGCGCCACACGCCTCTACGCTGTAGCTGCGTACACATGACAAGAAAAGCCTTGAATCTCGGAAAGGTATTTTTCTGAATTGTACCACACGCCTCTGCAGAGTCCTTCCCCTCGCTGAGAGCCTAACATGTATCTATCTCACCACGACTTCATCCAGCAGCTCGTAGATCAGGGCGAAGTTCATCTGCACCGCTTTCTCCGTCAGGGCGCCGCAGTAGTCCTTCACCAGAGACGCCAACCTGAGGAACATCTCCTTTAGAACAGCAGCCTCCATTGGAATGTTTAAATGAAAGACCCATCTTTTGAACGTGGCTTATCTTTTGGGGCGATTGGAATTTCTTCGTCGTGTCACTGTTCACGTTTTATGTTTCCGTGATATCACTCTTTCCGTTTCTTTATACCTTGTTCTTAATCATGTTCCTCATTTCAACCCGAGGAACATCACGTGGAACCCATAACGGCCCACGGTGACACAGGACATTTAGATGTTCTGGAAAGTTCCTTATTCAGCTGGAGCCTTCCTTTATCTCATGAGGTCCCAGACAAATGTCGTCTGACTTCACACTTGGGGCCTTTCTCATTTCTCTAATTCCCCTCCCAGACTCCTATCCTCGACTCCTATCCTGACTCCTCTCCTCGACTCCTCTCCTCGACTCCTTTCCTGACTCCTCTCTTCAACTCCTATCCTCGACTCCTATCCCCGACTCCTATCCTCGACTACTATCCTGACTCCTATCCTCGACTCCTATCCTCGACTCCTATTCTCGACTCCTCTCCTCGACTCCTCTCCCCGACTCCTATCCTCGACTACTATCCCCGACTCCTCTCCTCGACTCCTATCCTGACTCCTCTCCTCCTATCCTCGACTCCTACCCCAGACTCCTATCCCCGACTCCTATCCTGACTCCTATCCTCGACTCCTATCCTGACTCCTCTCCTCGACTCCTATCCCCGACTCCTATCCCCGACTACTATCCCCGACTCCTATCCTCGACTATTATCTTGACTCCTCTCCTCGACTCCTATTCTCGTCTCCTATCCTCGACTCCTATCCTGACTCCTCTCCTCCTCGACTCCTATCCTCGACTCCTATCCTGACTCCTCTCCTCCTCGACTCCTATCCTCGACTCCTATTCTCGTCTCCTATCCTCGACTCCTATCCTGACTCCTCTCCTTGACTCCTATCCCCGACTACTATCCTGACTCCTCTCCTCGACTCCTATCCTGACTCCTCTCCTCGACTCCTATCCTCGACTCCTCTCCCCGACTCCTACCCCCGACTCCTATCCTCGACTCCTATCCTGACTCCTATCCCGACTCCTCTCCTCGACTCCTATCCTGACTCCTATCCCGACTCCTCGACTCCTATCCCGACTCCTCTCCTCGACTCCTATCCCGACTCCTCTCCTCGACTCCTATCCTGACTCCTATCCTCGACTCCTATCCTGACTCCTATCCTCGACTCCTATCCTCGACTCCTATCCCGACTCCTATCCCGACTCCTATCCTCGACTCCTATCCTGACTCCTATCCTCGACTCCTATCCTCGACTCCTATCCTGACTCCTTTCCTGACTCCTCTCTTCAACTCCTATCCTCGACTCCTATCCCCGACTCCTATCCTCGACTACTATCCTGACTCCTCTCCTGAGTCCTATCCTTGACTCCTATCCTCGACTCCTATTCTCGTCTCCTCTCCTCGACTCCTCGACTCCTATCCCCGACTCCTATCCTCGACTCCTATCCTCGACTCCTATCCTGACTCCTCTCCTCGACTCCTATCCCCGACTCCTACCCCCGACGCCTATCCCCGACTACTATCCCCGACTCCTATCCTCGACTCCTATCCTCGACTCCTATTCTCGTCTCCTATCCTGACTCCTATCCTCGACTCCTACCCCGGACTCCTATCCTCGTGTCTTAGTCCCGCCCGCAGGAGATGCGAGCGGAGGAGTCGAGGAGGGGAACCGAGGAGAGAGGAGGCGAAGCAGCACACACACCCTGGGTCATGGGTCATTTCAAAAGCTTGTTTTGTGGCTAAATGTAAGATTCAAGCCGTTTAAGAATTATAATGCTGACATAACATGTCTTTATTATTATGGGATGCTCTGATGTGTTTGGTGTTTCAGCCAATCAGAGACAGGCTCTGTCTATATCCGAGACCTGTGAGATATTGATGAAGAAGAGGAGGATAGTCCTCGCACACTTAATGTAAATGTATCCTTCTGTTGGCCTTCAGGGTTTATTTATTAGATGGTCAACACATGTTTATCTTTCATGGTCAGCTTGCATATAGTTTACTTTAGTTCTGTTTTATTATTTATATATCATTATTTTTACTTCATTTTACTGTGTGTGTGTGTGTGTGTGTGTGTGTGTGTGTGTGTGTGTGTGTGTGTGTGTGTGTGTGTGTGACAGTAAGTCTGACGATGTGTCATATGTGCATAAAATACTATTAGAGCTACATCATTGTATTATAGTTTTAGAGGAACACCTGTACCTGTTGAGGAACTCGATGAGGCTGAAGGGGGAGGAGTCAGCGGTCGTCGTGGCGACCCAGTACAGCCCGCCCTGCCTGACGTGGAGGAAGTGAAGATCTCCGTGATTCTGCAGAAAATAAACAACAACAATAAATAAAGTGTATTGTGCAGAGCGCAGGTGGCATCCAACCAGAGCTGCAGATACACTTTAAATATATTATCTTATTATGTGAAGTGCAGAAAGTGAGGCTCCCTGCTACACTTTTAATTCAGATTAACTGCATATTTTTATTTTTTAAAGGAATGTGTCATATTTTTTATTGTATTTCCTTTTATTACATATCTATATTTACAAAATATTTATATATAGTAATATTCTAATTAGTTGTATTAATGTTACTGTTGAGTATGCAACCCAAAGCTAGATCTGTGTGTGTGTGTGTGTGTGTGTGTGTGTGTGTGTGTGTGTGTGTGTGTGTGTGTGTGTGTGTGTGTGTGTGTGTGTGTGTGTGTGTGTGTGTGTGTGTGTGTGTGTAAAATGTAGATCTCCTAAATAGGAGTTAGAGAGGGCCTGACACTGTTTGGTGGTTTAAGTCATTTTGGGTTCAGAACACATGTTTTCAAAGTAAAGGTCAACACTGGCTTTTCAAAATAAAATGATGCGATTTTTTTCGTAATAAAGGTTTGACTTTGAAACACACACACACACACACTACAGCGCGCACACACACACACTACAGCGCACACACACACACACACACACACACACACACACACACACTCTACAGCGCACACACACACACACACACACACACACACACACACACACACTCTACAGCGCACACACACACACAATAACTACAGCGCACACACACACACACACACACACACACACACACACACACACACACACTACAGCGCACACACACACATACACACACAGACACACAGTTACCATGACGACAGGGGGCTGGTCTCCAGGCAGCGCCATCACCTTCTCGTAGAAAACGTTGATGACATCACTTCCTGCCTCCCCGCGGACTGACGCTGAGGTTAAGGAGTACTTTTTAAACAGGAAGTTAAAACGGAACGTTGAGACAGAAACACACATTTAGTATTTTAGATGATGCGGTGAGGATACAGTCTTTGTAGATCAGGTTGTCTCCTTTTGAGGACAGGATGAAGAGCTGAGAGATCATCTGCTGAGACACAAACACAACCATAACTCCCTCCGTTGGACAAGAGACAGCAGCAGAACCCAAGCTGCCCCTCCTCCAGAGAGACAGCAGCAGAACCCAAGCTGCCCCTCCTCAAGAGAGACGGCAGCAGAACCCAAGATGCCCCTCCTCAAGAGAGACGGCAGCAGAACCCAAGCTGCCCCTCCTCCAGAGAGATAGCAGTAGAACCCAAGCTGCCCCTCCTCAGGAGAGATAGCAGCAGAACCCAAGCTGCCCCTCCTCCAGAGAGATAGCAGCAGAACCCAAGCTGCCCCTCCTCCAGAGAGATAGCAGCAGAACCCAAGCTGCCCCTCCTCAAGAGAGATAGCAGCAGAACCCAAGCTGCCCCTCCTCCAGAGAGATAGCAGCAGAACCCAAGCTGCCCCTCCTCCAGAGAGATAGCAGCAGAACCCAAGCTGCCCCTCCTCAAGAGAGATAGCAGCAGAACCCAAGCTGCCCCTCCTCCAGAGAGATAGCAGCAGAACCCAAGCTGCCCCTCCTCCAGAGAGATAGCAGCAGAACCCAAGCTGCCCCTCCTCAGGAGAGATAGCAGCAGAACCCAAGCTGCCCCTCCTCAAGAGAGACAGCAGCAGAACCCAAGCTGCCCCTCCTCCAGAGAGATAGCAGCAGAACCCAAGCTGCCCCTCCTCCAGAGAGATAGCAGCAGAACCCAAGCTGCCCCTCCTCCAGAGAGATAGCAGCAGAACCCAAGCTGCCCCTCCTCCAGAGAGATAGCAGCAGAACCCAAGCTGCCCCTCCTCCAGAGAGATAGCAGCAGAACCCAAGCTGCCCCTCCTCCAGAGAGATAGCAGCAGAACCCAAGCTGCCCCTCCTCCAGAGAGATAGCAGCAGAACCCAAGCTGCCCCTCCTCCAGAGAGACAGCAGCAGAACCCAAGCTGCCCCTCCTCCAGAGAGATAGCAGCAGAACCCAAGCTGCCTCTCCTCCAGAGAGATAGCAGCAGAACCCAAGCTGCCCCTCCTCAAGAGAGATAGCAGCAGAACCCAAGCTGCCCCTCCTCCAGAGAGACAGCAGCAGAACCCAAGCTGCCCCTCCTCCAGAGAGACAGCAGCAGAACCCAAGCTGCCCCTCCTCCAGAGAGATAGCAGCAGAACCCAAGCTGCCCCTCCTCCAGAGAGATAGCAGCAGAACCCAAGCTGCCCCTCCTCCAGAGAGATAGCAGCAGAACCCAAGCTGCCCCTCCTCCAGAGAGATAGCAGCAGAACCCAAGCTGCCCCTCCTCCAGAGAGATAGCAGCAGAACCCAAGCTGCCCCTCCTCCAGAGAGATAGCAGCAGAACCCAAGCTGCCCCTCCTCCAGAGAGACAGCAGCAGAACCCCAGCTGCCCCTCCTCCAGAGAGATAGCAGCAGAACCCAAGCTGCCCCTCCTCAAGAGAGACAGCAGCAGAACCCAAGCTGCTCCTCCTCCAGAGAGACAGCAGCAGAACCCAAGCTGCCCCTCCTCCAGAGAGATAGCAGCAGAACCCAAGCTGCCCCTCCTCAAGAGAGACAGCAGCAGAACCCAAGCTGCCCCTCCTCCAGAGAGACAGCAGCAGAACCCAAGCTGCCCCTCCTCAAGAGAGACAGCAGCAGAACCCAAGCTGCCCCTCCTCCAGAGAGACAGCAGCAGAACCCAAGCTGCCCCTCCTCAAGAGAGACAGCAGCAGAACCCAAGCTGCCCCTCCTCCAGAGAGACAGCAGCAGAACCCAAGCTGCCCCTCCTCAAGAGAGATAGCAGCAGAACCCAAGCTGCCCCTCCTCCAGAGAGACAGCAGCAGAACCCAAGCTGCCCCTCCTCCAGAGAGACAGCAGCAGAACCCAAGCTGCCCCTCCTCCAGAGAGATAGCAGCAGAACCCAAGCTGCCCCTCCTCCAGAGAGATAGCAGCAGAACCCAAGCTGCCCCTCCTCCAGAGAGATAGCAGCAGAACCCAAGCTGCCCCTCCTCCAGAGAGACAGCAGCAGAACCCCAGCTGCCCCTCCTCCAGAGAGATAGCAGCAGAACCCAAGCTGCCCCTCCTCAAGAGAGACAGCAGCAGAACCCAAGCTGCTCCTCCTCCAGAGAGACAGCAGCAGAACCCAAGCTGCCCCTCCTCCAGAGAGATAGCAGCAGAACCCAAGCTGCCCCTCCTCAAGAGAGACAGCAGCAGAACCCAAGCTGCCCCTCCTCCAGAGAGACAGCAGCAGAACCCAAGCTGCCCCTCCTCAAGAGAGATAGCAGCAGAACCCAAGCTGCCCCTCCTCCAGAGAGATAGCAGCAGAACCCAAGCTGCCCCTCCTCAAGAGAGATAGCAGCAGAACCCAAGCTGCCCCTCCTCCAGAGAGACAGCAGCAGAACCCAAGCTGCCCCTCCTCAAGAGAGATAGCAGCAGAACCCAAGCTGCCCCTCCTCCAGAGAGACAGCAGCAGAACCCAAGCTGCCCCTCCTCCAGAGAGATAGCAGCAGAACCCAAGCTGCCCCTCCTCCAGAGAGATAGCAGCAGAACCCAAGCTGCCCCTCCTCAAGAGAGACAGCAGCAGAACCCCAGGCCGTAGAGCAGTGCCGTGGGAAAGGAGAAAATGATGAACTGAATAACCAAAGCAAATTATTCCCCAACATTGTCTATTATGAATGTTTTGATGGCACCTTGAACGGAGTAGCTTTACTCTTCTTGTTGTACTTGTATAAATGACAATAAATGCTTCTAATCTAATCTAGAGATCAATCAGTTTCTCCATTAACTTGTGTGCAATGCTGCTGTGAAGAAAACACTTCCACAAAATGGGTTCAATCAAGTATACTTGTCTAGGTGAGTAAGGGAATATTACATTGACTGAAACTGTTAGGGGGTAACTGCTGTTAACATGTGATAAAGAGCCATCAAATAAAATATGTGATGAGTTACCAGTTAGTGCTTTACTTACATTGAGTAGATTCACGGTGAAACCGAGGAGTTTAATAACATAAAATACACTAAAACCCTTTGTTTTTAGCCATTAATAGCATTTGGAGCTAATTCACCGCAGCTAACGGTGGTCCGTTAACAGTTAAAGTTGACTATCACAGCATAATTAAACTGCTAATATCTCACATACGACCCAAACATGGTTCATGAATCAACACTGATACATTTCGACAGTTTAAATAGTTAAATAAAGCATCAAAAGTTCCTCTAAAGTTATATTAATGTCTGTAGCTTCTCAGCTCTCAACTGACAGACTGATGTTTACAAACCGGGTCAGAGATGATGGCGGGAAACACCACAGCGCCCCCTGTCGCACCGGAGGAGAACGGTACTGCATTATGTTATATATTTATGTTAATTGACAAGACGTTAAATAAATGAAATAAACGCTATTCTGGCACTTTAAATTGAATGGGCAATTTTTATTTATTTTATCATGTTTTGGATTATCTTGTGCTTGTTTTCTGGCTAATATATGAGTAGTTGCTCTATTATTATTATTATTTGTATTATTACTATTATAATGGAGTGTGTGATAAGAATGGTACTGCTTTATTTGACATATTTAAGTCAATTGATATGCAAGAGAAATCAATAAATAAATCAATAAAATGCAAAAATCACACCCAGCTCACAAACCATAAAATATGTTAAAAAAATTATATTTATTTTAATTGTTTTTTTGTTACTTTTTACTATTATATGTTGTACAGTATATGTGTATTATTATAGTTGTATTATTATTTTTATTTATGTTTTTTTTTATTGTTTTTTAATATTATTGTCTTTTTTGTAGTATTATTATTATACATTTTTCAGGTCAGGTTTTTTAATATTATTATTATTATTATTTTATTTGTTGTTTTTACTATCATCATGTTTGTTATTACTACCATAATTATCATATTTGAAACGAATTATTAAAATTTTTTACCGCAGCTTGTAGTTCAGTCTTCCAACCAGCAGGTGGCAGCAGTGGCGGAAATTAACCCGGAAGTGTCTCTGAGAGAATTACCAGCGTCGTAGCGTTTGTTTTCCTCCCATTCAACATGAAGTAAGTCTTTTAACATTTAAATACTATATATATCTTATTATCTCTTCTGTTATGCGTTAATATCGTGTTTTATCCCTCTAATGGTTGCTCACTAATATCAATAACAATATAATAACTTAGGTATCGTCATACATTCAAGATGTGATGCCGACCCCCGTGAAAAAAACTCATCATTTAACAATTTTCCTTTTTTTTTAATTTAAACACACTTTTAAACACAATATTTGTACTTATAATAAATATATAGAGACATTTTATTAATTCGGCGTCAATAAAACACCTATTTATTCAATAATATCTGAGTTTTGTGCCTTGTGTTATGGCGCAGAATGGTTGGTTTGGTGCAGGAGGATTTGTTTTTGTTCCTAACTACATTGTATCCAGTATATGATAATAACCTTGCACTGTGCATAATTAATTTGTCATTACGTTGATTGCCAATACCGAACCCCGTCAGAAAAACCCATAATTTAACTAATTTATTTATTTTGTTGCCTTTAAACACACTTTTAAACACGCATTATTAACTTATATTAAATATTTACTAGTGTAGTAATAATTCGGCGTAAAATAAATAGTTATTTAGTCAATACTATTTGAGTTTAATGGTGTGTTGTGCTTTTCGTTATGGCGCAGAATGGTGAGTTGTACTGCAGGAGGATTTGTTTGTTGTTGTTTAGTTTCTTTAGATTTCCCGGATTCAGGATATATTCCAACTACATTTTATACATCCGTTGATAATAACCTTGCACTGTGCGTTATGATGTTGTCACATCCACGTGTAGTTTATCAGTTAATAGTGAAACGTACAATTGTTTTGTTTTTTAATGAAGTCTGGTGAGGAGTTTTCCTGAAGCTTCATCATCATTCACGTGAAATTACGGGACACATGTTTTATTACAAGGATTAAAGTAAGCATAGGACACCAAACCAACTGAGACCTGTCTGTCCGCCGCATCTACGCACGCGCGCACACCCAAGAAATGCATACAAGTAATACAATAAGAAAATAATGTTAAACCAGCATTAAATAAAGGCCGAGGCTATACAGGACGGTCCTGTACACAGCTCTCTGAAATGGCTATATACAGGACGGTCCTGCAGCTAACGTCAAACGACTATATCCAGACCGGGCTATTATAGCATGCTTAAGCAAGTTTCGCGGGTGGTAATGTAGGGATAGGATTCACAGATACATATTCTCACGACAACATTATTTTCAATGACTTTCCCCTCAATATAAAATTGCTTAGCTTTTTATGCTGATTTCAGTCTTTTGTTAGGCTTATCTTTTTATGTTGTTTCAATCATTTTCTACTTTATATTTTCCAATGCACAATGTTTTACTTGTAAAGGATATCCCTGCATACTTTAAAGACTACTCGGTTTTATTAAAACTGAAGTTTTTTTTAAAGACATTTCGTTGACGTGTAGTGATTTTGCATTGAAAGCAACACAAATCATTTATCGGCTACGCCGGCATTTTTATTTTAGAAATCGGAGAAACCGTCTTTTGAATTGTGTGTAGTATGCTGTACATTTTTGTAATGTATCCTGCTGTAAACGTTAATTGTACACCAATTATATCCATATTTCTGTAGACTACAGAAAAAGCCATTTCAGGGCTTCTGTGCAGGACCGTCCTGTATATAGCCACTCCCGTCCGCCGCGTCTACGCACGCGCACACATATAAAGAAGAAATGCATAAAAGTAATACAATAAGAAAATAATGTTAAACCAGCATTAAATAAACACATGGATTTATTGTTGGAACATTAAATGGCATATTACTGAATTTTCTTTATTAATGCATGTTCTAATGAAATACATCTAGCTTGTGATTCAACCTGCCTTCACAAGTCAGATTTAAATCTAACTTTTTTAATATGTCATGCAATAAATGGCAGATATTTCATTTGAAACACAGATACTTCAGAATCAGAATCCCTCCGTCCGTCCCCCAGAGGGGAAATGTGCATTACGGCAGAAAGATAGCTCAATGTTAATAAGAAGCATTCAGACAATATTAAAGATACAAGAATGATAAGAATTACACAATTTCCAAAAGGCACACCCTGTAACAGTTCTGAGGATTTAGCAGCCAGGTATATATTACATTACACCTGATGTCAAGGTGAACTTTACTCAGTTAAAGCCCTCCTCTGTCTTCAGCCCTCTGACGAAGGTGAAGCTGATCAACGAGCTGAACGACCGCGAGGCGAGTCTCGGTGTGAAAGAGTCGGTGTCGTGGCACACGGAGTACAAGGACAGCGCCTGGGTGTTCGTGGGTAAATACCATCAAGATATAAGCCTTCATTCAAGCGATGATTCTGATGAGCGGAGGCAGCGGGAAGGGGTGTGGTGGGGCAGCAGGTCTGTGAGGTGAGGGGGGGGGGGGTGCAGCAGGTCTGTGAGGTGGGGGGGGGGTGGTGTATTTTGAAAGCTGAGGAAGTGTGGGCACCCCTGCCGTAGAGGATGCTATTGCAGTCGTCGAGTCGTGAAGTGATGAATGCATGGATCAGGGTTTCAGAGGAGAGTGATGGCGGAGACGTTGCGGTGGAAAAAGGCGGTCCTGGTGATGTGGTTGAATTTGAGCTGACTGTCGAAGATGACTCCGAGGTTGCGGAGGAGGAGGAGGAGGAGGAGGAGGAGGAGGAGGAGGAGGAGGAGGAGGAGGAGGAGGAGGAGGAGGAGGAGGAGGATGATGATGATGATGATGATGATGATGATAGAGTGTGGCTGTCAAAAGTTGAAATTCTGGATGTCTGTGATACGGGACGGGGGGCCGATGATGATGATGATGATGATGATGAGGCACTCTTCAGTTGGAGATAGTTTCTTTGCATCCGTGCTTTTATTTAAAGTAGTACGATTTATTTGGAGGAGTAAGATAGCATGGTAAATGAACGAGTACGGGCTTCCTGGTTGAACTTGCGCTGAGCTCCAGTTGTATAATATATTTATAAAATATAGCAACTTTTATTCTATTTTTTTTTTTTAATTAATTTTGAAAACGTTTTTTTTTTTATCCGTATTTATTAATTTATATATTAATTTATTTCTATATTATTTTGTCTTTTTTGCATCCCATACTCATTGTATTAAATTAAAGTTAAACAGAAAATAATTAAGTTTGGGAAATAAAGACAAATCTGTTTTTAATGCAAAATAAAAAATTGAATAAATCGGCCAATCAAAATAAGAGCTTCCGTAATTTCATTTTTAACATTTAAAAAAATAATGTTGTGTCCCCTTCAGGAGGATTTCCCTACGAGCTGACCGAAGGAGACATCATCTGCGTCTTCTCTCAGTACGTTCAGAGAAACCTTTATTGAAAGTGATGGTTGTGTAGTTGATGTAAATGAATGGAGTTCACCTGTGTCTCAGGTACGGAGAGATCGTGAACATTAATCTGGTTCGGGACCAGAAGACGGGCAAATCCAAAGGGTTCTGCTTCATCTGCTTCGACGACCAGAGGAGCACCATCCTCGCTGTGGACAACTTCAACGGCATCAAGGTGAAGACACGACATTTAAAGAGGCCCTGTTCTTCTTCTGTGGTGTTCTGCTCTCCTGTAGTTCTATAGGCTTTAGTGCATGTACATCAGGGATGGGCCACTTGGATGGTGGTGGGGGCGACGTAATGTATGCACTGGCCACCAGGGGGCAGCAGATTCACTTGGAACACACACACACACACACACATTCCATGTTTTGTATGTAATTATTAACAAATATACTAAGTCTGACGTCTTCATTGACATTTTACAATCTCTCAGGGAACGTCCTCTAATACGCCACTGAACAAATATCAGTTCACAGAAATGTTATTTCATTTGTACAAGTGGCATGTTTGTGTTGAACAGGTTATTTAACAGTGGAATAAAACTATTTTAAACTATTGGAAAGCTCGGAAAATGTGTGCGCATTGAGATGAACCGTTAGAGGACACACACATGAAGTCATGAACACTGACCCAGACATTAGCCGTCTAACTTGAACCTCAGACACTTGTAGTCTCTGCATTCCCCTGATTCCACAATAAGGGGAGTGTCCACACAGACGCCCGTCAGCCCCCCCCTCCTCCCCCTCCCTCCCTCCGACATTATGGATGAAAAGCGTAGTAATCATACGTGACGTCACCCGGCCCAGAAAGACTTTTCCCCGTTGACTAACATGGGGACTAACTAAACTACCCAGTATGAACTATGTCATAGCCCTTATTAGAATCATTCGGTCCTTAAAGTTGTAAAATGCGCTAAAAGCCGAATCTAGATTTATTTCTCTGTGAGCCG
Organism: Pseudochaenichthys georgianus; assembly: GCF_902827115.2. NCBI lineage: Eukaryota > Metazoa > Chordata > Actinopteri > Perciformes > Channichthyidae > Pseudochaenichthys > Pseudochaenichthys georgianus. The sequence continues at coordinate 14,082 of NW_027262351.1, forward strand.
AGAGTGGGAGCTCGGGGGGCGGGGCTTAATGACAGGAGGCGGGGCTTAAGGGGCGCATGCTCTGTGAGCGCACATAGGGTTCTTCTGCTCTGGGTAATCTGACATTTGGCTCTCTCAAAAGTTGGGCCATTTTATCTTCATGCGCCAAAGAGCAGCTCTCATAGGAAAGAACGAGGATGGAGTTTCTTCCTTTTTAATTGATTTTAATTTAGTTTTAATTTAGTGTGAGTAGTAGAAACAAGGCCACAAATAACCTTTCTTTCAGAATTGTGAGGACACAACCGGTGTATCTATCAGTCAAAATCCTGAGTATTAAAGTAAAAATTCTGAAAGAAAGTCAAACATTTTATAAAAGTAAAAATTGTGAGAAACTCCAAAAAATAATTAAAAGTTTCAATTCTGAAAATAATCAGATTCAAAAAGAATGTCAACCAAAAAAATCATCATTCTGAGAAAAAAAGTAAAACATTCTGAGAAAGTCAAAAAAATAGTTAAGTCAAAATTCTGTGAAAAAGTTACAATTCTGAAAATAATCAAATTCTAAAAGAATGTAAAAAAAATTCTGAGTCATAATTTCAATATAAACTCAAAATTCTGAAAAAAATCAAATTTTAAAAGAAAGTCAAAATTCAACAAAAAAAATGTCAAAATTTATAAAAATAAAAATTGGAAAAAGTCAGAATTCGAAGAGAAAAACATTTCTGAACCCCTCGGTCCCCCCTCACCCCTCGGTCCCCCCCTCACCCCTCGGTCCCCCCTCGGCCCCCCCTCACCGCTCGGTTCCCCCCTCACCCCTCGGCCCCCCTCACCGCTCGGTTCCCCCCTCACCCCCCCCTCACCGCTCGCTCCCCCCTCACCCCTCGGTCCCCCCTCACCGCTCGGTTCCCCCCTCACCCCTCGGTCCCCCCCTCACCCCTCGGTCCCCCCTCACCGCTCGGTTCCCCCCTCACCGCTCGGTCCCCCCTCACCCCTCGGTTCCCCCCTCACCCCTCGGTTCCCCCCTCACCCCTCGGCCCCCCCCTCACCCCTCGGCCCCCCCTCACCCCTCGGTTCCCCCCTCACCGCTCGCTCCCCCCTCACCGCTCGCTCCCCCCTCACCCCTCGGTCCCCCCTCACCGCTCGGTTCCCCCCTCACCCCTCGGTCCCCCCTCACCGCTCGCTCACCCCTCGGTCCCCCCTCACCGCTCGCTCACCCCTCGGTCCCCCCTCACCGCTCGGTCCCCCCTCACCATTCCCGTCCGACAGTAGATTGATAACTCAAACGCTGTGTTTCAGATCAAAGGGCGCACGATCCGCGTCGACCACGTGAAAGACTACCGGCCCCCCAAAGACTCGGAGGACATGGACGACATCACCAAGAGTCTGAGGGAGCAAGGCTGCGCGCCCACATTAGTGGAGGTTCCCCCCCCCTCCTCTTCTTCAGAGGAAGAGGAAGAAGAGCAGTACCACATCCCTGTGAAGAAGGCTAAGAAAGGTCAGTGAGGTCACTTCCTGTTGACCCTGAAACAGGAAGTAAGAGCAGGGGCGACGTATTTTTGAAGTGAAACCTGCAGGTAGCATCTCCCTGGTGTTTAACGCTGACTCAGGTCAGGGATTAAGGACTCTTAACGCTGACTCAGGTCAGGGATTAAGGACTCTTAATGCTGACTCGTTTCAGGGATTAAGGACTCTTAATGCTGACTCGTTTCAGGGATTAAGGACTCTTAATGCTGACTCGTTTCAGGGATTAAGGACTCTTAATGCTGACTCGTTTCAGGGATTAAGGACTCTTAACGCTGACTCGGGTCAGGGATTAAGGACTCTTAACGCTGACTCGGGTCAGGGATTAAGGACTCTTAACGCTGACTCGGGTCAGGGATTATGGACTCTTAATGCTGACTCAGGACAGGGATTAAGGACTCTTAACGCTGACTCAGGTCAGGGATTAAGGACTCTTAACGCTGACTCGTTTCAGGGATTAAGGACTCTTAACGCTGACTCAGGACAGGGATTAAGGACTCTTAACGCTGACTCAGGTCAGGGATTAAGGACTCTTAATGCTGACTCAGGACAGGGATTAAGGACTCTTAATGCTGACTCAGGACAGGGATTAAGGACTCTTAACGCTGACTCAGGTCAGGGATTAAGGACTCTTAACACTGACTCGTTTCAGGGATTAAGGACTCTTACCGCTGACTCGTTTCAGGGATTGATTTTGATTTCAGGGATTGATTTTCATATCTCTGCTTTCCAGAAAAGAAAGAGAAGAAGAAGAAGAAGAAGGAGAAAAAGGAGAAGAAAGAGAAGAAGAAGAGGCTCTCCCCCTCTTCCTCTTCGTCTTCCTCACCTCCTCCCGCCGCCATCAGAGTCAAAGAAGAGAGAGAGGACGCCGCCTACGAGAAATACAACCAGAGAGAGAGGGAGGGCGAGAGAAAGAGAGAGGGTGAGAGGGAGGGGGAGAGAGAGAGGGAGGGCGAGAGAAAGAGAGAGGGTGAGAGAGAGAGGGAGGGGGAGAGAGAGAGGGAGGGCGAGAGAAATAGAGAGGTTGAGAGAGAGAGGGAGGGGGAGAGAAGGGGGGAGGGCGAGAGAAAGAGAGAGGGTGAGAGAGAGAGGGAGGGGGAGAGAAGGGGGGAGGGCGAGAGAAAGAGAGAGGGTGAGAGAGAGAGGGAGGGGGAGAGAAGGGCGGAGGGAGACCGGGAGAGAGAGGGCGAGAGAGAGAGCAGGGGAGAAGGCGAGAGAAAAAGAGAGGGGGAGAGAAAGAGAGAGGGAGAAAGGAGGAGGGAGGGCGAGAAAGACCACAAAATGAAAAGGGAGTTTGACTGCGACCGAGAAAATGACAGAAGAAGAGAAACGGAGAGAGAGAGGGAGGGAGATAGGAGGAGGGAGGGCGAGAGACAGGGAGACAGGGAAAATGAGAGAAGAAGAGAGGGAGACAGGGAGAGAGAGAACGAGAGAAGAAGAGAGGACAGACGTAAGCACTGAAGTGGAGATGGAAGCCTGGAGGGGCTGTGGGTTACGTGTGGAAGAATGTCGCCCCCTAGAGGCTGCAGTGTGCATTACACCAGATCATTTCCTCTCCGCTTCAGTCACACAATCAAAGTTAAATGTTGTATTCTTTCAGTTTTTGTAATAAAATAAAAAAAACGTCTTCACCTGTGGTGTTTTTATGAATCAGGTTTTAAATTATTAATATTTAAAGGTCACCTATCGTGCTATTTTTAGGCAATAGCAGATATATAAAAATATATAAAAAAACATGAAGTGTTTTGCTCAAAATACCAAACAGATCATTCTAGCCATGTCCCTCTATTTCACTTCCTGTTTCTAAAGTGCTGATTTTGGTATAAAGCTTAAAAAAATAAAAGAGGAGGGGGACCCGGCAGCTCCTGTCTAAACCAGTGGTTCTCAACCAGTGGGTCGCGGACCCGTTTGAAGTGGGTCGCTGATGTGAGTGAAGAAAAAAATATTATTTTTTTTGTTTGAAAAAAGTGAAACTTTTATTTTGAAGGCCCGATGTCCTAACGCTGTGCATGCAGTCGGCGTTGGACTGGAAGTACCGGGGACCATAAACGGTTTTGAAAACTTCTGTCATCTTCTCAATAAAACATCTTTGATGATGTTTTTTCGAGTCTTCTGGCCAATCAGAATCAAGATGGTTGCCGGGACATTTCAAGGTTGCACATGTGTATCCTCCGCGGTCTTAAAATACCCACAATGCTTTGCACACGGACCAATTTCCCAAATCTTTGGCGGAAATCGCGCTCCATTCAAGGCGGGGCCTCGCATATGACGCACACCTGTTAGCCTGTTCCACCATTCTTCGTTTCCGAGGCTAGGAAGGATTCTTGCCTTCGCTTCTGAAGGACCTGACTCGGAGGGACTTGTCCTACAAAAGGGGGGCCTCATCTCACAATGTCGCTTCGGGCCCCAAGTTGGCCAGGGGCGGCCCTGCATATGACGCACACTTGCTAGCCTGTCCCATTCTTCGTTTTCCGAGGCTAGGAAGGATTCTTGAAACACCCAGGGTGAAAAGAGGAGATAGAGCAGTGGATTTGACGGAAGTCCCCACGAAGAATAACTTAGTGGTGGAAGTATTCTTTATACATCCATGGGTACAACTCCAGATACAAATGAACACATAATGAAATATGCCCCCCGGTTTGATTGACAGGTCGCAGAACAATGGGGGCTATCTCCCCTTACCCACAAAGTACTTCACACAGACCCTCCCCTCTTTGCTCTCCTCTCTGTGAGGAGCAGCGAGCTGTCAGAACAAAGTGAAAAACAAACAATGGCATAAAATATTATTAGCATGTCGGGTAGCAATAGATTTATTTATTTTCTTAGTGAACCAGAATGCGTAGTTTATATGTTAGTATTTCTAAAAACCTCCTGGGGAGAATCCCCCCAGACCCCCTGCTGGGGATGGGTTTCAGCACGTGTGCCTTTTGATGTGATACACGTCAGCTTTGATTCCATTATCTCATTAGCCCTTCGTTAAAGGGATGTACTTCACTTTAATAATGAATGCTGAAAAGCGTATATATTACAGCACAATTTGTTGTTGAATAGATTTGAGTGGTTCGAAATCTCGGGTCACGATCTATTGACAATGGAAAAGTGGGTCCCGAGGCCAGACCAGCTGAGAACCACCGCTCTAAACTAAACGCTGCCGTGATGAAACGCCATATCGTGGATCATCAAGGATCTGAAACAGTCTGGAGCTCAAAGGCTTTCTCTCTTGCCGGTTACACCACAAGGTGAGTTCCTTTCTACTTCCTGCTTCTTCACACACATGCTCTCCAGCACAGGTTAGCTCTGAGTGTTAGCGATGCTAATGTAAACACCGACCATATTACGTCCAAAACAGTCGGGCATTGTTTCTGATAGCAGCTTTCTGATTGGCCCGTGGGTCCACATTTCAGATGTTACGTCATATCGGACGCAAATCTGGATCAGCTCCGTAGTTCCCCGTTTTTAGAGATTTGGGTACGGAGGAAAAGAGAGAGGGTTTTATTTTCTGATGCTGCGTGAGTTCTCTGACGCACAACAGACATCAAAGAGTGACTTTTGCATGATAGGTCCCCTTTAAATCATTTGTAGAAAAAATGTACAAATGGATTTTACGTAAAAAAAAATCTCCGTTCAGGCAGAGAGTTTCACGATTGTGCTAACTTGTTGCTAAATGCATTTTCTCCAAAAATATTTCTGCTTTAATATCCAGCAAAATCATTGTTTCTCATAAATGCAAAACTTATTTAAGAGATTTTGTGAAGAAATTCAAATTTTTTACATTTTGAGGGGGAAAAAAATCATAATTTAAGGAAAAAAAACTGATTTCTGAGATTTAGAGAAAAACAAAGAATTTCAACATTTTCTGAAAAAATTCTGAATTTGTTGAAGAAATCCAAATTCTGAGATTTTATGCAAAAAGTATGAATTTTAACATTTTGATGAAGTCAGAATTCTGATATTCTCACCCTGCCTGTGTGAGAACCACTGCGCTAACTCCTCTTTTCACCCTGGGTGTTTCAAGAATCCTTCCTAGCCTCGGAAAACGAAGAATGGGACAGGCTAGCAGGTGTGCGTCATATGCAGGGCCGCCCCTGGCCAACTTGGGGCCCGAAGCGACATTGTGAGATGAGGCCCCCCTTGGTAGGACAAGTCCCTCCGAGTCAGGTCCTTCAGAAGCGAAGGCAAGAATCCTTCCTAGCCTCGGAAACGAAGAATGGTGGAACAGGCTAACAGGTGTGCGTCATATGAGAGGCCCCGCCTTGAATGGAGCGCGATTTCCGTGCGCAAAGCATTGTGGGGATTTTAAGACCGCGGAGTCTACACATGTGCAGCCTCGAAATGTTCCGCAACGAAAAGAACTCGGTAGAACTCCAAGCATCCTGGACATTGGAACAGTGCTTCGGCGGGACTCGATGACGTAGCATCCTTGAAATAGTGGCTCTGGAGGATCCTTCCTTGACATTGAGAAACACCCCCTCTGTCTGAAACCACAGCCCAGTCTGCTCCGTGATGTAGAATTGATTAAAGCTCAGATTCACACAGGAATAAACTGCAACCGTTTATTATGAAACATCACAGAAATACTGAACAGATCAAAAGTTAATAACATCGTTTCATCAGGAGACGGAAACTCAACTTTACATTGAATTTATGATCCTGACTGAACTGAGCTCGATCAGACGAAAGCAAACATCCCAAATAAATGTAACTAAAGGATTATATTTTAATTACTTTTATTTGATGGAGTCTTTTTCACTACATTCAGATTTTATCATCCAATAAAAGGTGAACATTAGTTTGTTTTGACGAATCAGAATCAACAACATCAGAAACATAAAAAGAAAAGTAAAACATCTGTTCATCGTTATCGAACAAAACACAATAAACGTCGCAGTCTCTTCGTTTCTATAAAATATAATGTTCGTTTTAACTTCATTTACAATATTTTAAAACATCTCGTAGAAAGTCGGCGGGTTGTAAAGGCGATGATCAGAGAGAGAGAGCGGGCGGAGTTTCCTCTGGGTTCTCGATCCCCGTTTAATTCAGAGTGAATCATTACGATGCGGTGGAAAAGATATTCTGAATTTTGAGGGGAAAAAATCCGAATTTTAACATTTTGAGGAAAAAAAATCAGAATTTTAACATTTTGAGCGAAAAAAAACAGAATTTTAACATTTTGAGGAAAAAAAATCAGAAAAAATCAGATATTTGAGATTTTGAGGGAAAAGTCAGAGTTTCAAGAAAAAGCTGAGGATTATTGACTCAAATCAATTATCTAGATAAACATTTCCCTTCCAATTAAGACAGTATCACCTGAATAACTACGATTACAAATAAAATATTTATGTCTCAAATTATTCAGACTTTTTAAACCGAAATATTACATATCTTTTGTTTTTCAGGAAATTTAGTAAGTAGTAGATTTTGTACCAAATTTAGAATTGTTCCGAGTGTTTGTACCTGTAGTGTAGTGATGGACGTGTGTGTGTGTGTGTGTGTGTGTGTGTGTGTGTGTGTGTGTGTGTGTGTGTGTGTGTGTGTGAGTGTGTGTATGTCCCTACATGTTGTATTCACTGTTTGCTCAGTAAATTTAGACTTTTCCCAAATATATATTTGAGCTTTTTTATCAAATGATAATGAGACATTTTCTAAATATTTCTTCTCAGCAGATGTACACTTGTTCGTCTCAAGTTGTTACTTTAAAATATGTCAGATTCTGCAGACCTTTCTGAAGCAGCAAGATCCTCACACGTACATATATGCAACCCTCTCTTCTCCAATTCGACATGTACACGCCCGTGCACCAGGTAGCATGTGTTAGACCAAATAAGACGTATTTCAGATCCAGACGTTGCCCCGTTTCCTCTGTGCTCCAAATGGCACTAAATCCAAGTCGATTCTAAACTGCTTTTCTTTGAACGTGGAGTCGTTGTTTTCAGAATTAGAAATCTGACTTTAAACCCGTGTTTTATGGCGTGTTAAACTCCGAGGAAACCCTGTGAGGTTCCGGATGTTTCTGCTGACGTTCCTCTTCTGCTCCGCGGCTACACAAAGGTTTACAGACCGTCCGTCAGTGTTTGAATCCAGGGGGAAGAGGAGGATGAGGAGGATGAGGAGGAAGAGGTCGGTAGAAAAGTTAAGGCGCTGGCGGTTGAAACAGAGTCTCTGTTTTCATCTGAGAATAAACAAGTTCACATTATTCTGCTTCACGCTCTAATTGATCCCGTACTTAATTATTATATTTCACACTTTGCTTTGGAGAGTTTGAAACGCCTGATGAGGAAATACCGTCCGTTATTAAAGGTTTAAAACACGTTGAAAAAGTCCGGATCCCATGGATTAGCTGTTATAGCTCATACGGGCAGACATGGTACAGTGTGAACATCTGGTCGGGCAAGTACGGAGGACGAAAGCTGCCAAAATAAAACAAAACATATGAACTAATTAAACTGCAAATAAAAAATGTAAACAGAAATATTAACTTATATCATATGAAGCCTTGCTTACCTGCACGTCTAATATTACTTTAATGCATTCAACGGCATATTTTCAACTTAACATTATTTATGTATTTGTTATTTTTGGCAGTTTTCTCCCTCCGTACTTTAAACAGCATATGGTGTATTTCTGCAGCTCTGAAACAGTCTGCGGAGAGAATATTGCGAACACGGAAAAACAAACGTAAATGGTATATTTCTGCAGCTCTGAAACATCCCGTTTTTATGGAGAACGGGAAAAAAAAGAATCCCCGTCTTCGAGGAGTCGGCGTCCGAACGTCCATCGCGATGAAAACCTGCTTCCATCTATCTCGATAAAGATCGTCTCTACGCGTTTGTTTCGCCTCAGCACATGGAGATGGTGACGTTGATGCCCAGGTTCCCGTTGTCGGCGAACAGGTGAGCGATAGACGTGTCGAAGACCAAGCAGTCGCTGTTCATAATGGCCGCGGAAACTCCGTCGTGAATCGAGCGCGGCGTCGCTTCCCAGGTGAGTCGCCGCCGGTTCCCGTTGAGCTCCAGGCGGTAGGCGAAGTTTTCCGCCTGTTTTCGGGTTCCGATGAGGAGAACGACGGCGAAGAACTGCTGGTGGCCCTCGTACTTCTCCTGCTTCTCCAGGACCAGCATGAAGTGGTGGCTGAAGCACGACTGCATCATCACCCAGTCCACCGCGCCCGGCAGGTTGATGTCCGTCGCCAGGAACACGATGTCCTCGCCCTGAGGAGACGAGCGGGTTACACAGACCGCTCCACGCGCTCACCGCCATCGACTTACAGACAGGGGACAGGAAGTGAGTGTGTGTGTGTGTGTGTGTGTGTGTGTGTGTGTGTGTGTGTGTGTGTGTGTGTGTGTGCGTGTGTGTGTGTGTGTACCTGTAGTGTAGTGATAGACTTGTGGGCATGCATCAGGTGTGTGTGTGTGTGTGTGTGTGTGTGTGTGTGTGTGTGTGTGTGTGTGTGTGTGTGTGTGTGTGTGTGTGTGTGTGTGTGTGTGCGAGTGTGTGTGTGTGTGTGTGTGTGTGTGTGTGTGTGTGTGGGTGTGTGTGTGTGTACCTGCAGTGGAGTGATAGACTTGTGTGTGTGCATCAGGTGTGTGTGTGTGTGTGTGTGTGTGTGTGTGTGTGTGTGTGTGTGTGTGTGTGTGTGTGTGTGTGTGTGTGTGTGTGTGTGTGTAGTGTAGTAATAGACTTGTGGGCGTGCATCAGGTGTGTGTGTGTGTGTGTGTGTGTGTGTGTGTGTGTGTGTGTGTGTGTGTGTGTGTGTGTGTGTACCTGCAGTGTAGTGATAGACTTGTGGGCGTGCATCAGGTGTGTGTGTGTGTGTGTGTGTGTGTGTGTGTGTGTGTGTGTGTGTACCTGTAGTGTAGTGATAGACTTGTGGGCATGCATCAGGTGTGTGTGTGTGTGTGTGTGTGTGTGTGTGTGTGTGTGTGTGTGTGTGTGTGTGTGTGTGTGTGTGTGTGTGTGTGTGTGTGTGTGTGTGTGTGTGTGTGTGTGTGTGTGCGCGTGTGTGTGTACCTGCAGTGTCGTGATGGACTTGTGGGCGTGCATCAGGTGTGTGTGTGTGTGTGTGTGTGTGTGTGTGTGTACCTGCAGTGTCGTGATGGACTTGTGGGCATGCATCAGGTGTGTGTGTGTGTGTGTGTGTGTGTGTGTGTGTGTGTGTGTGTGTGTGTGTGTGTGTGTGTGTGTGTGTGTGTGTGTGTGTGTGTGTGTGTGTGTACCTGCAGTGTCGTGATGGACTTGTGGGCGTGCATCAGGTGTGTGTGTGTGTGTGTGTGTGTGTGTGTGTACCTGCAGTGTCGTGATGGACTTGTGGGCGTGCATCAGGTGGGGCATCACGGCCTCCAGGGCTCCGTGCCACTTGCAGGTGGCTCCGGGACAGGGACAGGTGTACGGCCTGAACTCACACACCTCCTCGTGCTCAGGCTTCTCGCTGTGGTGCAGAGAGAGCAGGCAGCCGGCCGACGAGAACTGGGGGGGGGGAGATGTGAGGTCAATGTACTACCCGGTACCATCAGCCGCATGTCGTGCAGCAGGGGCGGCTTTAAAAGCGCCCCTCCTCCGTCCGGCTGAGACACATCACGATAATTCACTCCTTATTATTTACATATCCATGGCTTCAGATTCCAGCTCAAACATCACGAGACGCCGCTGAAGGTCACAGAGAGGACCCCCCCCCCTCTTTCACCCTGAACAACAGATAGACCGGAGGGGGGGGGGGGGGGTCTTTAGTGATGCGGTCTGATCCCCTCCTCCATAAACATGAGCAGAGGAATCACGGTTTGGACAGGGACTACTTTATCTGTTCTCTGTCCGACGTACATGTTGGACTGTTGGAGGAGCCCGTGATACATCTACGCCGTAGCTGCTGTGCAAATGACAATAAAGCTTTGCATCTTGAAAGGGCTAACGTTTCCAGTTCTAGCTCCGTGGTGCTTTACTGGTTCTGAACCGGTTCTTCTTGTAAGCCACAACAACAACAACAGTGGGGTACGGCGTCGGGTCGATGCTCGTGTTGCTCTTAAATCGTACGAAGCCAGATTAAATAAAATAGCGATTTCTCCAACGTCCTCCAATATCTCTATATCAAGGGAAACAAAAGCTGGCACAAACAGGAAGACCCGGGGCTTAATCTGCACTAGCTCTGAACTGGAACTGGTTTGGTTCTAGCTCGGTGCTCTTTTGGATCCGAACCGGTTCTTCTTTTTAGCCCCAGTTGTGTTTCCACCACCCAGAGCCCAACGGGTGCTACGTCATGACATCACTGTTTACCTCGCTGATTCTCAACAGCAACGGGTGCTGCATCCAGTCAGAGGAAGCCAGATTAAATCAAAGAGCGTCTTCTCCAACGTTATAATAATAATAATAACAATTAATAATAAGTATTCATTACATTTTTTAGAGCGCTTTTCCAAATGCTCAAATCTTGCCCTATTTCTATTCTATTTGCATGTACGTGCACTATTGTATCTGTGTTATTGTGTGAGGAGCCGGTGAGCAACGATGTTCATCCACACTGCAGCTAAAGCCTTGGATCACAGCACATATCCGACCTGTAGCCGTGAACACTGGGGACGATACTCACGGGAAAGTCAGGGAAGTGTCTGAGGACACACTGGATTGGATTGGATATACTTTATTAATCCCCGTGGGGAAATTGTTTCTCTGCATTTGACCCATCCTAGTGTTAGGAGCAGTGGGCTGCCATTTTTGAACAGCGCCCGGGGAGCAGTGTGGGGAACGGTGCCTTGCTCAGGGACACCTCGGTAGCACTTGGCCGGGACTTGAACTGGTGACCTTCCAGTTGCCAAGCCAAGTCCCTATCGACTTTGCCACCACCGTCGCTGGTTTCAAACCGGTATCCCCACGGCCCTTAACCGGAGGATCAATGCTCTAGCCCACTGCGCCAACACCGCCCTCTATACGAGCCTATACTATCAGTGATTCCCACAGCATGTTAATATTTGGGGGGCCCCCAAAGTATACTTTTTGTGTTCTTTTTTACTCATTTGCATTTGCATTGGTGGCAATGAGCGCTCAGTGAGTAAAACAAAATTAAAAAACCATAAATGATACTTTGGGGGAGCCATTAGGTAAACAGCCTCTCGGGGCGCGAGTCCAGACCCACTTTTGGAAGCAAACGATGACGTCAGTGGGATTATCTCCTTTATCAACTCCTAAGCATCCCCGGGACAACATCACTAGCCCCGCCCCTAAAAAGGTGTGAACTTGAGCCAATCAAGGACGACTACTACTAGGTCGTCCTTAGACGAGTTTGCCAACGGGTTCGCCAATCCCCACGGTCCTCCATACACCCGGCCAGCTCTGTGGAGCTTTCCACCCCCACATCCTTCCTCAGCACCTCCACGTATGTTGGCGTGGGGCGCCCTCTTGGTCGGTGCCGTGTGTTGGCTCCCAGAGTACTAACTTGCCAGCCTTCCGATTGACGATCAGATACCAGTGTGGAGTTTTCTGTCTTAAATTTGATATAGATCATGTTCTTTGTTGGTTTGTGAGGATGTTCACACACACTTGGTAAGATGTGTGTGTGAAAGAAGACCACAAAAAACAGCAGTGACTGCTCTCAGCTGTTTAACACTTAAAGACCTAGACACCATCACCAGTTGTAGGTGTTCTGAAGTTACTACGAAAATTCACTAGAATGCAGGAATTGAGAAAATAAATCTCAACATTTTTCACGGGCCCCGAGTCGCTCCCCCAAAGTATATTTCATTTCTGCGGGAATCACTGACTATGGCGATGTACCTGCCCTGTGCGGTATCAAGGTGTGTTAGAGCTGGCCCCGCTGCGGTGGAAACAGGAAGACCTGGTGCTTCATCTGGACTCGCTCTGAACTGCTTTGGTGGGAAGGGGCAACGGTCGGTGTGGATACCGTGATATTCATAATAATAATACATTGGATTTTTAAAGCGCTTTTCCTTATGCTCAAAGACGCTTTGCATGAAATCAGAAACAGAAAACAGAAATAGTAGTTCTATCCAAGTGGGGGGGGGGGGGGTTGATCAGGGTTTGTGGCCTTTCGGATGTGGTATATTAGGTGTGTGTGTGTGTGTGTGTGTGTGTGTGTGTGTGTGTGTGTGTGTGTGTGTGTGTGTGTGTGTGTGTGTGTGTGTGTGTGTGTGTGTGTGTGTGTGTGTGTGTGTGTGTGTGTGTGTGTGTGTGTGTGTGTGTGTGTGTGTGTCTGCCTGCCTGGCGGGAGGTTCACCGTTTGCCTGATAAAATATTCAGCAGCTTCCTGAAGAACAACACGCTGCTGCAGGACAGAAGACCCTCCCTCACATTGAACAAAGACCTTTCAAATACATTCAACTGAAACCCAGCAAGAAACTCACCGCGATCAATACCAGTGTGTGTGTGTGTGTGTGTGTGTGTGTGTGTGTGTGTAAGCGGATTCCTCCATCGTGCTTCATTCGTCGTCAGGAGAATATCAGAGGACTCAGATCGATGGCGAAGTCGCTTCCACAGCAGCTGAAGACTCGTCACACGGCGCGCTCTGAGCTCTGCGATGTGGAACCACGCAGCTCACAGGGAACGCGTGAAGAGGAAATCAAAGCGCCGCATACCGTTGCTATCGACGATTGTGAATACAGCTTAGTTTGACAGCTCGGAGGCAGGTGCTGCGTTGGGTCAGGTCGAGGGGGACGCTGGACAAACAGCTTAACGCACTGTCTTCCTGCGGGACGGAGCAGCAGCATCTTGAGGACGCTCATCGGGGTGTGTGGAGACAGACAGCGTGAGTTCTGCGTCTGCATCTCCTTTATAAGATATATAATCCTCTCGAGAACATGAAGCCTGTGAACAACAACCGGGTCGATGCAGGCGTCCTGGAGTCACATGGAAGACCTTTCAAGACCCTCTCCACACGTTAAGACCTCATCGCCACTTGGAGTTCTAACCGGTTGCCATGGCGACACACTGTACCTCACATTGACTAAACACAGTATTGATCGTCCTTCCTCCTTCTCTTCCAACCGTTAGGACGCAGACTTGCATTTCCCCGTAACGATGCTGCTTAGCAACCGGCGTAAACGGAGCTTCGCGCTATCAAGCAGTGAGCGGGCGATGTCCTGTTCGGATGACGTCAAACCCAACGGGATGCCATCACTAAACTCCAGAATCACACGACACGCCTACGCCATGACTACATTCAGGCAGACTGCAGAACACGACCTCTCTGGGCCATTAGATACTTACTGGAAACAAGATACAGAATGTAGCACCTTGGAAAATGCCCTTTAATACTTTTTATTATTACATGGCTTAGTTGAATACTCGATTCTGATTGGTCAATTCAGAACACGTGACACGTTGTTAATACCGAACAGACAGACCGCTGTCAAGGACTTATTGACCGTTGTTAAGGACGCTCACATCTTCAGAAAGAAGTCCGGTCGATTTAACTGTATACAGTTGGGCCGAAAAGCAAACTGCATGCAGTTTGCTTTTCGAACTGGGACAAGAAAAACAGCGGAGAAGTAACGGGGCAGAAACCCTCCTTTTTACGCAGCGGTCCAGACATAGACATCAAACAGTTACTTTGGCATCAGGGCAGGATATCTAGATACTTCCCAATGTTTGACATCATGAATTGTGCTACTTTTAAAGCAAGGAGCGATGTTTTCAAATCTGTAATCAAAAAGCTCCTCAAAAACGCAAGCAGGTCCTACCGTTGGCTTTTCAAACTGACAAGAGACGCTCTCACTGTTTTTCAAATGTAACAGTTTGAGAAGCAAGCAAACTGTCTGATTGTTTTCCGCTGGCGTGTGATAGCAACATGGAGGATTTTAACATTCATTTTAATATATTTGGAGAGCACAGTAATTTGGAGTAATGGTTCGTGGCTGATGAGTCCCCAGTGAAGAAAAGAAAAAGACAAGAGGGACAAGGACACAGCGGAGAAGTAACGGGCAGAAACCCTCCTTTTTACGCAGCGGTCCAGACATATACATCAGACGGCAAAACATACAGTGTGCAGGTCCTTTGGCATTAGGGCAGGGATATCTAGATACTCTCCAAGGTCTGACATCATGAATTGTGCTACTTTTAAAGCAAGCAGCGATGTTTTCAGATCTGTAATCATGAAGCTCCTCAAAAGCGCTATCGAAGCAGTTCCTGCCGTTGCTACGTTAGTTCAAACGGTAACAACGGACTATTTTCTTCGCGGATGCATGTACATTTAAATCAATACATACAACTATTTTTTAAATCAATAAAATCATTTTCTAAATCCATAAAAGCATTTAAATTAATATTGGGAGTCATAACGTTACTTTGTTGAGAATGTGGCCGTGTGATAAGCGGGATAATAACACCTTCATGCCGATCCAGATCCCTCCGCCTCGCGTCGGGCTCCTGATCAGCCTGTCGGTGTTCTTTTCCCCATAATGACCGCGTCGCAGCACATTATCCCTTACTTAGCCTTCATTTTCGCTAAATTGATTTATCAACGTGTAATACTTTGTAAAACCCCTCGGAGGAAGTACCGTACTTTTCGGACTATAAACCGCGACTTTTTCCCCCATTTTGTTTGTACAGCTAACGGCCACTAGGGGACCTCCTAAGTCTATGGGTTTTACAGGTAAAATTAACCACCTTTAACACTACGGGCTCTAGGACCGGTCCGCGCCCGCCACCTCTAAGCGGCGGGCTCCAGCAGGAAAAGCTGGAGGCGGGAAAGAGTGAGACGGGTAGCGCGCCAAAGTGAAACCGAGAGACAGAACGAGAGCAAGACAGACGGACAGTTTAGCGTCTGCGGCTCATATGCCGGTGCGCTTTATCGTCCGACAAGTACGGTATACAGTTTTTCACGAACAGAAATATTGTTTTCCGTCATCACTTTAACATTTTACGGGGGGAATCTGCATTTTGGTTTGAGGGCACAGCGCCCCTGCGACCCAGTGCAGACAAGATTAAGATTAAGACTTTTATTAATCCCGTGGGGAAATGGTTTCTCTGCATTTCACCTGCCTTGCTCAGGGACACCTCGGTAGCACTTGGCCTTGCCGGGACTTGAACTGGTGACCTTCCAGTTGCCAAGCCGAGTCCCTATCGACTTCGCCACCACCGCCCATAACCCTACATGTCATGTATGCATCGACCAAAGAAACACGTTGATGTTCAAAGCCCTGAAAGATATTATCTAAATCTTCTTTGCCGTCTTGTTTCGTTTGACGATCAAATCAAAACACTGGACTCTTCCCTGAGCGCACCAACACACAGACCCACTGAAGCAGCAGAGCCTGCTCACCTGCGGACTCACCTGTCTGCCCGTCAGCGGTTTGCTGCGTCCGATTGGTCGGCCGCCCCTGACCTCTGACCCCTGCTGCTGTCCGCCGTTAGCCGTTAGCCCCACGGTGCTAGCTGCAGCCACGCCTTGGTGACGGGGAAAACCGAGCAGACAACGCCACTGACCCAACTCCCGGAGGAGAGGCAGGCACGAGGCCGGGCACAGCATCACACACACGACACACACACACACTACACACACACATATACACACAGGCCGGGATTACTGACACACTCAGTCCACACACGTTAGTTAGCACCTGTTTTGGCCAAGCCTGACCCACTCTCCCACGCTAACTGGATGGTCCTCACAGTCTGCGCAGGATGCAGCCTTGGTTTCTATTAATGTATAAAGCCATTTTAGGAAAGCTTCCTCTGCACATATGAGCCAGATCTGCTCCAGTTTGTGACTCTCACAGCCTCAGACCCAGAGCCTGGATACGGGTCCAGGCGCCTGGATACGGGTCCAGGAGCCTGGATACGGGTCCAGGAGCCTGGATACGGGTCCAGGAGCCTGGATACGGGTCCAGGCGCCCGGATACGGGTCCAGGCTCCTGGATACGGGTCCAGGCGCCCGGATACGGGTCCAGGCGCCCGGATACGGGTCCAGGCGCCTGGATACGGGTCCAGGCTCCTGGATACGGGTCCAGGAGCCTGGACCCGTATCCAGGAGCCTGGACCCGTATCCAGGTGCCTGGATACGGGTCCAGAGCCTGGATACGGGTCCAGGTTCCTGCCGTGCGGACTGAGGCGGGAACAGAGTCTTTTTGTATTCTGGTCCTTGGTCTTGGAACGAGCCTCAAACTGAGGGCACTCGTCCCTATAGCGTGTTTTAGATTGAAGCTGTCTGAGGTCCTCACCTCCAGCTGCTCTTGCAGTAATAAGTAGTGCCTTTCTTCTGTCCTGATGTGCTCAATGTAGAGACTGCTTTTGGTCTTTTGTTTTCTTAGTTGTGTTCTCTGTGCTTTATGTCTGTGTTCTGTGTAACGCTGCTGCCTTCTTGGCCAGGTCAGCTTTGAACATGAGATTTTGTCTCAATGTTTTCATCTGGTTAAATAAAGGTTAAATAAAAAATATCAGACTCCAGACACCAAGTCCACGGCGTGTTCTGATGATGTCACAGGGACGATACAAATAGTCTTAACCGCAGTGATCTCACAATCTACCCGTCAACAAACCCCATTATTTCCGTGATGATAATAATACGACATCGTTAGCAAGAAATTAGCGTGTAAACTAGATGAATTAAGTTTATTTATTCTCACATTTTAATGTTTTTTTTTAAGTGGATCATAATAAATGTGTCATTGCCAAAACTACGCTCTAGTTATTGTGCATAGGACGCTGAAGCCTTTGCATCGTGACTCTCAATCTGTGTTGAAATCTGCAGGAGAGCTAGCCGACGTTAGCTAGCCGTTAGCCGACGTTAGCTAGCCGTTAGCCGACGTTAGCAGCTAGCGGTTCATTTCAAACCTTTATTTAACCAGATTGGTCCCATTGAGATCATAGATATCTTTTTCAAGGGAGACCTGCAGCATATAGGTTCCACATGAAACATAAAACAATAAAGGACATTATACATTCTATTTACAGGATACATAGTTATAGAGTTATAGCGGTTAGCCGACATTAGCTCGCTGTTAGCTGACGATAGCAGCTAGCTGTTAGCCGTTAGCAGGCGGTTACGCCAGGTTACATTGTGGTGCATTTTTCAGTAAAAACTATATTAGGCAAAGCTAAATTATAACGTTATCGTGATGTGTTCATATTCAATGTTTTTAGCAGAAAAACATCTGGATTTAATCGCGAATTCAGACCCATTTATCTTCCTGCTAACGGTGATGAAAAGGAGTGTTTTTAGTGGATGGCATTTATTGTTTTAGTTGAAATGGTTTAACTGGTAAAGAAAGTCGTTTGATTCCACTGGCACTGGTGTGGACTATAGCAGCGTTTCTCTCCGGAGCTACTCGCTGGTTTGTGTCCTTAATCCAGGGTCAGATTTCAAGGGTTCTTTATGTGTTTGTCCCTCTCTGCTCTCCGTAGGAACAGGCAGCAGCTGTTTGAGCAGACACGTGGAGATCAGATATCAGATATTAAAACATCACATGTGGAAATAAATCCTTTTTACGCCGACGAGGACGAGAAGCAAAACCACACGGCCTTTTTTAGGAAATAGTCAATTAAAATAGCAGCTCTGGTTCAATCTGAGGAAATGAATTAAGGCTGGGTAATATCACAACACATCTGGTGTATTGGCAAGTATGGGGTTTTACACACAAGGGATTTGATGTGGTGTAAAGTTGAATAAATACAATTGGAAAAAATGGCTTTATAAAGCGAGTATAAACATACGGCCCTGCCCTCTGATCAGTTAGAGACATAGATAATATATCACATTATTGTTGCAGTATTTGAGCCTTTAAATCTAGAATATGTGACTTTATATCTCGTCTTAAATCGGGGGAATGATAAAGAATCTGAACATTTATTTAATAATTCATGTCTTTTTACGAACTAAGCACCGGCTGCTCTCATCACAGACACCTCAGACATGCTGTGTGTTCGGAGACAAAGGACTTTCTCAGTGTCTCCTGCACTTCAGAGGACACACAGTGTTACTCAACTAAAGACCTCAGAGGTACACTTCAGTCCGACAGCTTTTTGGTTCATCAAACATCAGGAAAGAGAATCTTAAAGGATGTGTTGGAATGTTTAAATATATATTCACGTTAATTTGATATAAAGCAGAAACACACTTTGCATTTCTGCAGGAAAGAAATATTAGAAAATACAATTAAATATCACAATCTATCGCGGTCTTTTGTTCAGGTGACGATCGAGTCGTCTATTATAGAAACTCATCAATAATCAAGTGTTTAAGATGTTAAAATATCAACAACAACA
>NW_027262352.1:0-32919 GCF_902827115.2 Pseudochaenichthys georgianus
AGAGAGAGAGAGAGAGGAGAGAGGAAAGACGAGTGAGGAGAGAGGAGCGGGGAGAGAGGAGAGAGAGAGGAGGAGAGAGAGAGACCTGTACATAGTGAACGGGAGGTTCAGAGAGAGAGAGAGAGAGACCTGTATATAGTGAACGGGAGGTTCAGAGAGAGAGAGAGAGACCTGTACATAGTGAACGGGAGGTTCAGAGAGAGAGAGAGACCTGTACATAGTGAACGGGAGGTTCAGAGAGAGACCTGTACATAGTGAACGGGAGGTTCAGAGAGAGAGAGAGAGAGACCTGTACATAGTGAACGGGAGGTTCAGAGAGAGAGAGACCTGTACATAGTGAACGGGAGGTTCAGAGAGAGAGAGAGAGAGACCTGTACATAGTGAACGGGAGGTTCAGAGAGAGAGAGAGAGAGAGGGAGGCCTGTACATAGTGAGCGGGAGGTTCAGAGAGAGAGACAGAGAGGGAGAGACCTGTACATAGTGAACGGGAGGTTCAGAGAGAGAGAGAGAGAGGGAGGCCTGTACATAGTGAACGGGAGGTTCAGAGAGAGAGACAGAGAGGGAGAGACCTGTACATAGTGAACGGGAGGTTCAGAGAGAGAGAGACCTGTACATAGTGAACGGGAGGTTCAGAGAGAGACCTGTACATAGTGAACGGGAGGTTCAGAGAGAGAGAGAGAGAGACCTGTACATAGTGAACGGGAGGTTCAGAGAGAGAGAGACCTGTACATAGTGAACGGGAGGTTCAGAGAGAGAGAGAGAGGGAGGCCTGTACATAGTGAACGGGAGGTTCAGAGAGAGAGACAGAGAGGGAGAGACCTGTACATAGTGAACGGGAGGTTCAGAGAGAGAGAGAGAGAGCTGTACATAGTGAGCGGGAGGTTCAGAGAGAGAGAGAGAGAGCTGTACATAGTGAGCGGGAGGTTCAGAGAGAGAGAGAGAGAGTACCTTTGATGAGAACAGCAGCAGCATCATGAGCTCCTGAAGATTTCAACTTTTCTGTTTTTAAAATGAGATAAACTTAAACTTTTCTGACAAAATTATAAGAAGAAACACCTGTGGAACGGATTTACCTACTTGGAAAAAAAAAAAAAAGAGATACGGCAAGAAACGGCAAGAAACTTGGGTAAAATACGGTTCAACTGAAGAACCCAGCAGAGAAGCTAACCAACTGCTAACCAACTGCCAACCAACTGCCAACCAACTGCCAACCAACTGCTAACCAACTGCCAACCAACTGCCAACCAACTGCCAAACTGACGGTTAGCTAACTGTCCTGCTAGCTAACTAACACTAAGCTAAGAAGAGGAATTCAGGAGTAACAGCAGCAGCAGTTCTGCAGCAGCAGAGCCCCATGGCTTCAACCACAGCCTGTACAGAGGCTGTTCCTCTTGTATACCCACAAGAGGTCAAACATGACGGAGCCAGGAAGGCATACAAACTCAAACTGTTGAAGGATAGACCAGAGACGCTCTTTGCTGACCTGTACAAGAGTGGAGAAGTCAGCAATCTGATCTTCCTCACAGCCCAGCCAATAGCATGGCACGCCGCCATAAGTGCCCACTACCCTTCTGTGAAGAAAGAGGGGATCTGCAATGGCTGGAAACTCAAAATTAAAGAGGTAGAAGACCCAGACACTGTCATGACAACAGTCAACATATATAAGAGTGCAGGGGAACTTCACACAATGTGGGCTGGACTTTCTCCTCATAAAGGAACGGGCCCAACAGGAGAAATCTGCCCCCACTGAGAACAACCACACCCTGCCAGAGACGGACACCACCCCCACTTCTGGCTGCCCCACTGCTGACCCTGAGGAGGGAGAACCGCCGGCCCAGAACAGGCCCAGGACCCCCAGCTGAACCACACCATCACTGA
Source organism: Pseudochaenichthys georgianus (assembly GCF_902827115.2). Classification (NCBI taxonomy): domain Eukaryota; kingdom Metazoa; phylum Chordata; class Actinopteri; order Perciformes; family Channichthyidae; genus Pseudochaenichthys; species Pseudochaenichthys georgianus. Next base: position 1,879 of record NW_027262352.1, read on the forward strand.
CCTGAAGGTGAAGTTCACAGAGTTGGAGAGAGAGCTCGTACAGTTGCGAGAGCTGATCAGCCAACAGCCAACCCAGGACACCACGGTCCATGGGGACTCGTCTGCCATCGGCACAGAGCTCACCAAGCTGAGGCAGGACAGAGACAGCCACAGGAGAGAGCTGGCCACCGTGAGGACTGAGGTGCGAGAGCTGCAGCAGGACAGAGAGAGTCACATGGCACGGCTGGCCGCTCTGACAGAGGAGGTGAGGGAGCTGAGAGAGGAGGTGAGGGAGCTGACAGAGGAGGTGAGGGAGCTGAGAGAGGAGGGACCGAGCTACAGGAGAGAACTGACTACTCTATCTGAGGAGCTTCAGGAGAGAGAGAGAGAGAGTTGCACAGGCCCTGAAAGAGCAGCTGGACTCACACCCAGACCACAACCAGAAGCCTGTGAGCCCCATTGAGAGCAACCAGAACCCTCCAACTCAGCAGCCACCCTCTACCCCCAGCTCCATCTCTAGCCCACAGGCTAACCCAACTCCCAGATCTCCCCATCACACAGATGAACACCACCCCTCATCCTTCCAGACCAGCACAGCAGAGAGGGAAACCAGACATCCTCATCGACTCCAATGGGAAATTCATTGATGAAAATAAGCTTTTCCCCACCCACACAGTGGCTAAAATCTGGTGTCTTAACACCCAACATGCCATGGACCTACTGTCAGAGGACCAGCTGGGATCCCCAAGCCACATCATCATCCACACTGGCTCCAACGACCTGAGGAGCCAGCAGGAGAGAGTGTCAGAGTCACTCAGAGGAGTGATGGAGAAAGCCTCCACCACCTTCCCCACCAGCAGAGAGGTCTCAACCCTGCTACCAAGGAAAGACCTCCACCCCGACACCATCCACAGGATCAACAGCAACATGTCCAGAGACTGTATCCTGAGGCCCAACGTCCACCTGGCCCACCACCCCACCCTGGATATCAACTGTCTATACGACCAAGTCCATCTGTATAAAAACACAGTCCCCATCTTCGCCCGGACACTGAAAGACGTCGCTCTCAACAGAGACCAATCCACACCCCGCAGAAGGAGCAGCCCGGCCCAAAACCCCCTTAGACCAGAAAGGCACCCCACTGGACCACCACCCAGACTACACCCATGGAGACAAGATCATCCTCATCTTCTTCTACATCATGACCCACTAAGATCCCACCAGGACAGCTATGATTACCCTCAAGCAAGGCCAGAACCACTCCTGTCCCCAGGGGTCCTAACCGCAACCACAGCGACTACACCCTGACCCACTGAGTTATGCTCAGGCAGTGAAGAGAGCAGCAGGCCCAACCCTGAACCCACCCATACCCCCCCACAACGGACAAGCTGAGAGACATCCAGCAGATGCTCTGCTCCCACCTCAGGTCAGATACCACAGTAAACAATCAGTAGTCATTGTTTGTTTTCTTGCAAACAGTAGACAAGAAAAAAAGAGAAACTGTTATGTAAAATGGTGAATCTATATTATATTGAAATCCCATATATCTAAATGTGTTCTTAAATTAATGCTATTTATTGACAACGCGATTTGGGAGTTTATCTCATTTTAATGTTGAATGCTCTGAATCTTTCTCTGTTTTAATGCAATCCAGATCATTTATTATTTCATGTTGGAATGTCCAGGGTCTGAGGTCCTCTGCTTCTGGCCTGAAGAGCAGGACCCCAGACTTCACCAGAGAGTTAGGAGATGTCCAGGGTCTGAGGTCCTCTGCTTCTGGCCTGAAGAGCAGGACCCCAGACTTCACCAGAGAGTTAGGAGATGTCCAGGGTCTGAGGTCCTCTGCTTCTGGCCTTAAGAGCAGGACCCCAGACTTCACCAGAGAGTTAGGAGATGTCCGGGGTCTGAGGTCCTCTGCTTCTGGCCTTAAGAGCAGGACCCCAGACTTCACCAGAGAGTTAGGAGATGTCCGGGGTCTGAGGTCCTCTGCTTCTGGCCTTAAGAGCAGGACCCCAGACTTCACCAGAGAGTTAGGAGATGTCCGGGGTCTGAGGTCCTCTGCTTCTGGCCTGAAGAGCAGGACCCCAGACTTCACCAGAGAGTTAGGAGATGTCCGGGGTCTGAGGTCCTCTGCTTCTGGCCTGAAGAGCAGGACCCCAGACTTCACCAGAGAGTCAGGAGATGCAGATGTGATGGTTTTACAGGAGACCTGGAGTAGAGGAGACATGTCCACTGGTTGTTCCCTTAGGCTATAGAGAGATAGTGTTCCCATCCACCAAGCTCAAAGGAGTGACCCAGGGCAGGGATTCAGGAGGATGCTCATTTGGTACAAGGAGAAACTTGTACACTCAATAGAACTCATCAAAAAAAGGCACATTTTCAATTTGGCTCAAAATAAAAAGAGAGGTGGTCGCCATGGATAAAGATATGTTCATGTGTACAGCATATATCCCCCCATCAGAATCACCTTATTATCGTGACAATAGTTTCTCCATCCTTGAAGATGAGATTAATCAGTACCAGGCCCAGGGAAGTGTACTGATCTTTGGGGACCTTAATGCCAGGACAGGTATAGAACCAGATTCTATTAGCCCGCAGGGAGACAAACATATACCTGGCCAAATCAGCACTCCCCCTCCCTTCACAATCCCCACAGGAACAACTTTGACAAAACTGTCAACAAAAGCGGGCGGCAACTCCTGCAGCTGTGCCGAACGCAGGGCCTGCACGTTGTTACCGGTCGGCTTCGAGGGGAACTTCCTTGGTTCGCTACACACACAGCTCTCCTCTGGGCATAGCTCAGTAGATTATAGCATCACAGACCTCGACCCCTTCTGTCTGAGGGCGTTCACAGTCAGCCCCCTAACACCCTTATCTGATCATAGTCAAATTACACTCTACATTAAGAAGACAGTAACAGACCCTCACGCAGCAGAACCCAGTAAACTGAACTATTCCAAACAACCTTATAGATGGACAAACAATAGCAAGGACGAGTACCAGAAAGCAATCAGACATCAAACAATTCAATTAGACCATTTTCTATCCACCCCGTGTCCCCACAGTAACGATGGCCTGAATCAGGCTGTGTGGGACATTAACAGCATCTTTGACAATGTGGCGGATTTATCCAATCTGAAAAAAACCACAATATCATAAATCAAAAAAGTCAACCAATGAAAAGTGGTTTGATACAGACTGCAGACATCTGAGAAAAAACCCTCAGAAGTTTATCAAATCAAAAACACAGACAACCTGACAATCCTGAGTAGTGTTGTCCGATACCAACATTTTGGTTTCGATACCGATACCAAGTCAAGAATTGCGATTCCGATTCTTTTTCGATACTTTTCTTAAAAAAAGGGAAACACGGAATATCGGCTTTAAAATGAGGAATAACAGATGATTTTAGCAGTCGGAACAACTACAGCAGCAGTGTTACTAAGAACAGAAACACCAAAGAGTCACATCTAATATAAATATATAAAAGCATTTATTTTAATTGTGTAGCAGTGAGTTTAACATTTTGGCAGCACTGTTGAGCATTTTGAAAATGTATTTTCATGCCTCTGTGCAAGGCTTAGTCTTTCTATCTTTATAGCCACTGGTGTAAAGTAACTAAGTTCATAAACTCAAGTACTACTTGGGTACAATTTTGAGATACTTGTACTTATTTAAGTATTTCAATGTTTCTTTTGCTACTTTGTTCTTCTAATCCACTACAGTTCAGAGGTACATGGTGTACTTTTACTCCACTACATGTATTAATCCCTTTAGTTACTTCACAGATGTGGATGAATGATGTGAGATATAATCAAGTGTTAAATCAGACTTTAGTTCCACCTGGAGTGAATCCACAAGATTCAAACTAGCTGCACCTTCACCAGCTCTGAGAACACTTTCATGATCAATCATTATAAAACACATCATATATATTATTCTGAAATGGACCAATCTGCACAATGACTACTTTTACTGTCGCAAGGCGAACCTCGAAAAGTCCTCTAGGAAAGAGATCCCGCTCCACAGAAGTGGAACTCCACGATCTTTAGTTCATAAAAAAGAACGAGTCATGCTTATCCACCAAAAAAAAGTTTGTCGCTAAAATTCCTGCCAATTCTTCTAGGCACGTAATTATTGGCTGAACTAGTCCCTTCAAAGCGTAATAATATCTTGGTCCAAAGTAGTGCCACGGTTCGTCACGTGATCCTGCTCCACCAATTGGGAAGCTGCATATTGTCAACAGAAGTGAAAGATGGCCGCCTACGTGGTTGCGCTAAACCAGACCAAATGGATTCTAAGCAGTGCTGTATGCTTGTTCTTTGTCATGTTTTGTCATATGTCTGAATACATCACTAAGTCCGAGGTATTTGCGTTATATACGCGGTGTTTGTGAGAGGGTTACTCTCTGGGAACAGAGGACCATCCAATCAACATTGACTAGCAGCGTTTATCAGCCAACTCCAGCTACAAACTATTTCCCCACGGGGATTAATAAAGTATATCAAACTCAAATGTATCAAACTATCATTCCTGGACTACCATGTTCGCATCGCGAGGTTCATTGGCTGAGCTCGTGGATGATTCCATTAGACTGAGGACTTTCTGTCTGTCTGTTGTTACCCACGTTAAATGCACTCTTAAAATGACTGGATTTCATAAATAGCTGCGTCCAAGAAGAAGGTGAACTTGTTACGTTAAGTAATTTAGATCAATAGAAAGCAGTACTTCCAGGCTGAAGACTTTTCTTTTTGTCGCTGCTTCTAATTGAACTATTCACATCTTAGACTGCACTGTAACTTTTATCCATGTATTTCTTCTTTTAATGTTTATTTTATTAGCTTTTCTTTTTAATGACTGATTTTAAATGCCATTTTCTTAATGTCTTTCATTTTTTGTAAAGCACTTCCAAAAGAACAGAAAAGAGCTTAAGAAAGGTGGAAAGAAGGCTCTTTGATTCCTATTCCTCGCTGTCAGTGTCAGGGCAGTCATCGTTCTCTTCCTCCGTTTCTTTTTTATTTGCACAATTTGAGCAACGACAAAAGTCTGTGCAACAGAGTCCTGCAGAGAAGCACGAACACCTGCCTTCCTCACAGGCAGACTCTTTGCAGCTGCAGTGCATCACATGCAACACGCCGTCAGGGGCAGGGCTTCTTGTCATCCAGGAGACGTGTGAGTTCCATCCTCTATTTCCCAACCATATCCAGCAGGCGAGGGAGCATCCATTTCTCTTTTGAGACAGGACCTCGTTATTGCTGCCTGGTCATTTGCCCTTTTGCAGTGCTGATGGAGGGCATCAGGGGGGATGCTTCATTCTGGCAAGGCCGATGATGCCATACAGAAAGCCTTGTACCTAGCACCATTTACATCTTCTGCTGCTGGCTGATCGTACAGGTGACATACATCTTTTGACATTTTAAGTGATAAAAACTCTCCACCTCTCAAGAGTCCTTCACCTCACTGAGCTGTAGCTATCAGCCTCTCAGTCTACAGGAGAGGACTCTCCTCCACCCCTCAAGAGTCCTTCACCTCACTGAGCTGTAGCTATCAGCCTCTCAGTCTACAGGAGAGGACTCTCCTCCACCTCTCAAGAGTCCTTCCCCTCACTGAGCTGTAGCTATCAGCCTCTCAGTCTACAGGAGAGGACTCTCCTCCACCTCTCAAGAGTCCTTCCCCTCACTGAGCTGTAGCTATCAGCCTCTCAGTCTACAGGAGAGGACTCTCCTCCACCCCTCAAGAGTCCTTCCCCTCACTGAGCTGTAGCTTTCAGCCTCTCAGTCTACAGGAGAGGACTCTCCTCCACCCCTCAAGAGTCCTTCACCTCACTGAGCTGTAGCTATCAGCCTCTCAGTCTACAGGAGAGGACTCTCCTCCACCTCTCAATAACAGCGCCTTAAATCCGGGTGCTAGTGGAGCACGCTCCCCCTGCTACCTCTGAACTGGGAGACATCAGGATGAAGCTGCACCCTCCCTCCCCCTGCTACCTCTGAACTGGGAGACATCAGGATGAAGCTGCACCCTCCCTCCCCCTGCTACCTCTGAACTGGGAGACATCAGGATGAAGCTGCACCCTCCCTCCCCCTGCTCCCTCTGAACTGGGAGACATCAGGATGAAGCGGCACCCTCCCTCCCCCTGCTACCTCTGAACTGGGAGACATCAGGATGAAGCTGCACCCTCCCTCCCCCTGCTACCTCTGAACTGGGAGACATCAGGATGAAGCTGCACCCTCCCTCCCCCTGCTACCTCTGAACTGGGAGACATCAGGATGAAGCTGCACCCTCCCTCCCCCTGCTACCTCTGAACTGGGAGACATCAGGATGAAGCTGCACCCTCCCTCCCCCTGCTACCTCTGAACTGGGAGACATCAGGATGAAGCTGCACCCTCCCTCCCCCTGCTACCTCTGAACTGGGAGACATCAGGATGAAGCTGCACCCTCCCTCCCCCTGCTACCTCTGAACTGGGAGACATCAGGATGAAGCTGCACCCTCCCTCCCCCTGCTACCTCTGAACTGGGAGACATCAGGATGAAGCTGCACCCTCCCTCCCCCTGCTACCTCTGAACTGGGAGACATCAGGATGAAGCTGCACCCTCCCTCCCCCTGCTCCCTCTGAACTGGGAGACATCAGGATGAAGCTGCACCCTCCCTCCCCCTGCTACCTCTGAACTGGGACACATCAGGATGAAGCTGCACCCTCCCTCCCCCTGCTACCTCTGAACTGGGAGACATCAGGATGAAGCTGCACCCTCCCTCCCCCTGCTACCTCTGAACTGGGAGACATCAGGATGAAGCTGCACCCTCCCTCCCCCTGCTCCCTCTGAACTGGGAGACATCAGGATGAAGCTGCACCCTCCCTCCCCCTGCTACCTCTGAACTGGGACACATCAGGATGAAGCTGCACCCTCCCTCCCCCTGCTACCTCTGAACTGGGAGACATCAGGATGAAGCTGCACCCTCCCTCCCCCTGCTACCTCTGAACTGGGAGACATCAGGATGAAGCTGCACCCTCCCTCCCCCTGCTACCTCTGAACTGGGAGACATCAGGATGAAGCTGCACACCCGACTTCTGTCCAGCTAAGACATTACATTTATATGTTATCGTAGTAATCAGTACAATAGTAATATTAGTGTTTGTTTGTAATATATTCGTCTCACTATACAGGTTCATTTGGATTGTTCTTGGAAAAAGAGATGCGTTAATTTCATATAAGCTGTTGGAATATTCAGGGCCTCCACTCCTCAACCTTTGAGGTTAAGAGTGAAGAAAGTTCTTAGAATCTATCAAAGATGTTTTTAATCCCTTTAGTTACTTCTCAGATGAAGGATGTGAAATATAACCAAGTGTTGAATCAGACTTTAGTTCCACCTGGAGTAAATCCACCAGCTACCCTGCAGTCTACAAAGTACTTCAGACTAGCTGCACCTCCACCAGCTACCCTGCAGTCTACAAAGTACTTCAGACTAGCTGCTCCTTCACCAGCTACCCTGCAGTCTACAAAGTACTTCAGACTAGCTGCACCTCCACCAGCTACCCTGCAGTCTACAAAGTACTTCAGACTAGCTGCACCTTCACCAGCTCTGAGAACACTTTCATGATCAATCATTATAAAACATATCATATATATTATTCTGAAATGGACCAATCTGCACAACGACTACTTTCACTGTCTTTCACTATATTTAGATTGAGGGACTTTTACTGAAACAGAGTATTCCTACTCAGGCTCACTTTATGCTGCGTTTCCATTGCAGTTTAGGAACTGGGGCAGTAACTATAGTAACGCAGTGTAGGCGGAGCCGTGACGTCATCTTCAATGCGAAACACAAAACCAGCCGTTAGCTGTTAGCACTCGGAGCTCTCAGCTCCTCATGTCTGCTCAGAAACTAGACAGAAGTTAAACAAGTACAAACCACAGACTGCCTGTGTCATGGAGAACACAGTCGCTGCTTTATTTATGTCTGGAGGCCGTTGTTGTGAGTGAGGACGGTCGGAGCATATACAAGACGCCCGCCTGGCGGAAACGCTGACATTAGGAATATATCGTGATGAAGTGCGCACTGACCTGAGCTCCAGGGGCCTCTCTCTTCTTCCATGGATCCATTTAGTCGATGTGCTAAGCAGAGGAGAACATGAGAGAAAGGTCAGATAGTTATAAACGCTACATGCAAATGACTTTAACCATTACTATAAAAAGTTATTATTATTAATATAATACAAATATTTAGATGTAATTCATCATAATCTGTGTAGCAACTTACAGTTTGTTCACTTTTATTTCATTAAAATGACTTTATTCACATAGAAAGTGACATTAATGGTTGTTTGAACCAGGGTTATAACGCTACCTGTGTCATTAACTATCACCAAGTTAACACAGAAAGCAAACATTAGCTAGTGAGACTGTTTAATGTACTCCATGTATACAGTATTTTCTGTATTTTCTGTATTCTTTAGATACTCTAGTGAGATGTGTCCTGTGTGCTTGCTGCTAATGCTTCATTTTATTATCTTATTGCATCTTTTAAATATGTTTAACTCGTGTAATGCCTGAAAACACTTCTGCTGGGACACAATCATTTCCCAGTTTAAGATAAATCATTATTTAAATGAAGTGTAACTATTTATCTAATGAGCTAAACCGCCGCTTAGCTTAGCGTTAGCTGCTAACTGAAGAACCCCATTCATTTCAATGGGAAAAATGCTACGTCACGGTGATGAATGGCGATGCTAATAAGCTAGTTAGCATATATTTAAAACCATACCTATGGTAAAGAGCACCAACACAACAACTCAAACCGTCTTAAAGACAACTGGTGTAATAAATAACTAACAAAGTCAGCTGAGCATTACAAATCAACTGTTACTCCCCAGAGCCGAACTGGAATAATAACTGTAGCTGTTAGCCGATAGCTTGTAGCCGTTAGCTGTTAGCCGATAGCTTGTAGACTTTAGCTGTTAGCCGATGGCTTTTAGACTTTAGCTGTTAGCCGATAGCTTGTAGACTTTAGCTGTTAGCCGATAGCTTGTAGACTTTAGCTGTTAGCCGATGGCTTTTAGACTTTATTTAAAGATAATTTGAGACTATTTTTGGCGCACATTTTAAGTTTTGTTGTGAGTTTCTTTCTTCCAAGATTACAGCTGTTGTGTTGAATAAGATAACTTCTGATTCGTGATGAACTGTAAGCTAAGCTAACAGGTGTAAATACACTTAATGAAACCTCTGTAGGTGTTTAATCCACTCACTTCGTCTTCGCCTTCGTCTCTCGGTTTTTGGCGGATTGCAAAGAACTTTAAAGGTGCATCTTCTTCTTCTCTCGTTTTTGGTGGATTGCAAACAACTTAAAAGTGCATACCGCCACCTACTGTACATGAGTGTCTTGGCTTTTAACACTGTTAGAACCATAGATATATATATAAACACTAGATGGCTCATGGGAGATTTTCCAGTGTAGCTGACCGGCCGCCATCTTGCTACAGTCAACAGTTACTCTGATTCGCGTTATGGTAGCTGTTGTCAGGTGAGTGATCTGCACAAAAATACTCTTAACTCACTGAAATCTTGACTGATTTACAAACGGTTTGGTTTATTATAAACATGATTAGCATGGCTATGATACAGGATGCTTGGACATGTTGAAATTGCAGCTTTTCTTTGTGTATGTGGTTGTATTTATTAGCTGGCTAATAACAAGAGGCTGTCAGTGAGACCTAGTATTACAAAGTTCACCCAGCAACTTTACACCAGTGGGAGAGGCAGCACTGCTCTTTCTTTTCAACACAATTTAAGTTACACATGATTTCTTCCACGTGGTTTGGCTTGTTAAACACATCTTGCATTATGATACAGGAATTTGCTGGCTTTGTGTTTACAGAAGTACCTGACTATGCCGGACGTTTGTGCAGCCTACGGATGCTCCAATCGCCGCTGTCTGCAAACAAGAACCCGTGGGATCACCACATATGTTTATGTTTGCTCAGTCTAATAAACCCATAACATGGTTGTGAAATAATACCAAAGCTGAGGCTGGACGATGATTGATTGTTGGTGTGCCATGTGTCACTGTGTGTCTTATTGGTTTTGTGGTATACTGTATTTTATTTTATTGTGTGCAAGACACATTTAAAACAAATAACCTTGAACCTTGAAGCCCCATCTCTCCCCACCTGCTCCTGCTTCCTACATCCCCTCCACACCACACCAAGTTGTTCTTCTTATTAATAATAATACATTTATGTTGGGGGGCCACCTTTCATAACACCCAAGGACACCTTACAGGGGCATAGGGGCAATATAGGGAACAATTTAAACGGTGGATTTTGTGATATATCAGCCGGGGTGAGTCAAGACAAACCACAAATGGACTACAGAAGGACACATGGTACAGTTTATATTATTCTTGGTCTTTTTTCAATAACATATTTCAAAGGTTCTGGATTTGTTTACAAATCGAGAAACTAAATACAAAACTAGGATGATATGAAGATCTCATGTCAAAAATAATTGTGATAAATGAGACAGAGCTGGCCTGTCTGTGAGCACATTTTATGTTGGTTTGGTTCTTCTGATAAAGGTGTGAATATCTAATATACCAACATATGCTATTGTCATTAGTTGTGTCCCTGTTCTTCAAGCTAAGGCATTGCTCAATTAACAACTCTTGGTTTACAGAGTGGTAACATGACACCGATTTTTATATATAAAATATAAATGTATTTTAATTTTATAATTTATTTATAATTTATTTTAAATATTGACAATATAATAAAATAAATGGAAGCTATTGCTACCGTTTGATAGCTATTGCTTTATCTGATTAATGTTATTTTCATATGAAAGTCCATGAGTATGCAGTATCATAACTACATCTTTGATGTTTATAAAAAACCAAACCGTTTGAAAATCGGTTGAAAATTGAGCAAGCTATGGTTATTTAAATAGTAAACCATAATGTTATGAATGAGAGAACTGCCTGTAGCAAGATGGCGGCCAAGTGGCAACGTCGGTCTCCATTGGCCAGCAGCGCGTGTGAGTCATCTAGTGTTTATATATGTCTATGGTTAGAACCGTGAGCCGCTACATAACTCTAAACAACGAACATTAAATCATATTTTCATGTTAAACATATTGTTTTTATTCCAGTTGAATATTGTGATTGAAAAGCCTAAGGAGGCTGGTAAACATTGCAAAGAGGGATTTGTATTCCTTACTAATATTCATAAACGTAACCATGTTGTAGCCTGATAAAGGCGGTTAAAGCATATCAAAGAATACATTTATTAACTACATTATCTCATTTAGCAGTAGCTTTTATAAACAACAACAAAGACGCATTGACGAGTCGTTGAACCAGGAACCCTGCGATCGTGAGTCAACTGCTGTCCAGCTGAGCCGCAGCTCACACGCTGAATCTCCCTGAACACACTAACATATGTATTCCTGTATTTATTCATTCATGTTTTTTCCCCTACATTTATTTATGCTTGTATCTATGTAGCCCAGGCATCCTCAAAGTCCGGACTCCGGTCCTGATCCGGACCGAACCACAACTTACACTTGTTTTTTTGAAAACATTTATTTTGGACCTTTAAGATTTGTATTTGAGTACCCCTGATGTAGCCTATACTTATGACATGTTCCGACCTCTATATGAGTGAGGGTCTGAGCTCTCTTGATTCCATCGTGTCCCCGGGCCCGGGTACAGGAGGGGTAATATGTTCTTATTATACATCCATGGGTATTATGAGCGTTGTGGTTCAACGGTTCAACCGATCTGAATCGCTTCCTGAAGCAGTCACGTGGTATCGACAGGCAGAGAGGCTTCGTTTGTCATCGATGACGTCACTGGCCCAAAACGATACAAGCCTCGGTACATGCTTTCACAAAAAGCTTCGTGGATTACTCGACACACGCTCCGAAGCCTCGGCGCAATACATAACATCAGAGGCGGATTTAGGATTGTAGGAGATCCGGGGCTTAGCCCAGGAGTTGTTGGGGGGGAGGGGGTGCAGGGGTAAAGTGCTATTTTTTTACAAGTGGGGGGTGAACCAAACATCCTTTAGGGGGGTCGTCGCCTCCTCTAGGGGGGTCCGGGGGCATGCTCCCCCGGGAAGATTTTTTTTTTTTAAATATTGAAGTTAAAAGCATCAATCTGGTGCACTTTGAGAGCAACATTAACCCTACCTTAATAATACCTTAAAGGGGACATATCATGCTATATTTGAACAATATATTGTAGGGCCATACCTATATAAAGTATATAAATAGTTTTTCTTTCAAAATACCAAACAGATCCTGCATTTTAGCCATGCCTCATTTCGCTCTATTTGCTCTTTCCAGCGCTGTTTTTGCAGGGGGCTGATTCTGTGAGCTGCACCACGCCCCCCTGCAGCTGACCACGCCCCCTGCAGCTGACCACGCCCCCCTGCAGGAGAGGGGCGCGTGCTCTGAGATCAGCTGCTGGGCTGCAGCGGGGAGAAGAGGGGGAGAAAAAGAGATCTCCGTCCTCCGTGTTTTATTCTTATATTATTATTATATAGAGTCGTTATTCATTTGTTTTAAAGCTCAATAAATCACAAAGAAGACCTTTGACCGGCACTTTTCTAATTTTGTCCGGAAGATTTAAACTTTAACGGACATGTTGACCGGCGAAATAAAAATCTAACTGAAACTCTGCCGCACGGTCCCCTCGTTCCTTGGAAGAGAGAGTGTTTGTCATCTGCTGGTGGACTACCGGAGAGAATTACAGCGAGGGAGCAAACGCTTGCCTCGGGGAGGGAGAAAAAGAGCCAGAGCAGAGTATAAACAGAAGGGCAACCATGCGCGGGAATTCTTCTTCGCTGCTTTTGTGGCAGACTACAGCGCCACTTACAGGCCTGGCATATGTACTACAGCGTCTCCAGCGCAATGGCCGGCCGTCAGTGATGTACCTGAACGCGTTCAATGAACGATCGTTCATGAACGCGTTCATATTTTGGGGCGAACGTGAACTGAACGTACTGTATTTCCGCTAGATGAACGTAATTGAGAACGCGTTCATTCTCAGCGCTGTATAACGGCGTTCAAACGTGCGTTCATTCTCAGCACTGTATTATAACGGCGTTCAAAAGTGTGCCAGATTTCATATGCCTTTCAGCCGAAAACCCAGTTAAAACACACCGTAAACAGGCTTCAAAATAATGCGGAAAACCACCCAATCTGGCAACAGCAAGCTGCCTGTGACGCGTACGCGCCTGTCACCCCTGGCTGTCGCACTAAAATATAAATATACTAAATATATCAGACTCCTCACAACAAACAATGTGGAACCGCGGAACCGGCGAGCATTGAATGAATGAATTAATTAGTATGGACGAAGCCGAGAGCAGCTGCAGCAGCACTCGCTCAGAGTGAGACTCTACGGCAGGGGTGGGGAACCTCCGGCCGTATACGGCCCGCGAGACAATTTGGTACGGCCCTCGAGGTAATTTATAAACACACGCAAAAAATAAAAAAATGAAAGAAATCTAGACCGCAAAAAAATTAAACAAGCGAGTACCTGTTTTTCCTGGCCAAGGTCAGGGTCCTTGAACACAACACGAGCCTAACGTGTCATCACGTGGTATATGTCTCGACTGACAGGGTGCAGTTCTGACGGAGAGCACCAGAACGCCACTCCAGCACTTCAGAAATTGCAGTACCGATAAGTCCGTACACATGCCACAGTTTCTGCGTGTCTGTGTCTTTAGTTGAAAGCCCAGTGGCGATCTGCTCATCTGTCATACTATAATAACTGTGTTGTTGTCATTAGCATCTGGTTAGCTAGCTATGCTAACGAATATAAGAAGCTTTGTCTACAACCAGTGAGGTAAAGGCACATCTTTATAGGATCATTATAGTTATAAAAAAAATAAGAGAATAAAGTAAACAGGTATAAAATACTATAAGACAGTTATTAATAAAGAAGAATACAGTTTGAAAGGGGAGTGATTTGTCAAATATCCATAAATTAAAAGAAAATCTGCTTACAGTTGTGTTTGGGTGTTGAGAGATGTGTCCATAGATCTCCTAATGTTGCTCTCAAAGTGCAACACATCTTGCCAGGGGAGCATGCCCCCCGGACCCCCCTAGAGGAGGTTAGGTCCCCCCCACTTAAACCATGTTCACATGGATAGGAAACTAAATACATTTGCACACATCTTGTGTCCATAAATTATCTTTCTGTTTAGGTGGTCACGCCACACCCTGCACGTGCATGCATACGCGAGTCATGGTGAGATATCTGGATTAAGAGGCTGCTTTTTCTTTGCACAGAATGAAATGAATGAGCTGTGATTTTAGTTTTTTTAAGCAGAGGTCAATAACTTGTACGGCCCTCTGAGGATATTGTAAAAATTGAAATGGCCCATTAACATCGTACAGGAGACAAATAATAGCTCGCAGCAACGTATTGAAAAAAGAACTATGAACTATAAATTAGTTCATTTTTGAAACCATGAACTTTAGTTCAAAATGTTGAATTATGAACTATGAACTGAACTAGTTCATTTTAAAATATGTGAACTGTGAACTGAACTAGTTCATGTAGAAAGTGAACTTTCCCAACACTGCCGGCCGTGGCCCAACCCCACATTCCCCTGATAGGTGGAGAATTGACCAATAAGCGGAGCACCACTTCTGTGACGTAGAAAATAATTCAAGATCAGTCTGTATCAGATCCGTTGCAGCCCCGTTTTTAGAGATTTGGGTATGGAGGAAAAGAGAGAGGGTTGGGTTTTCTGACACTTGGTGAGTTCCCTGGAACACCGGGGACTAGGGGTGTGACGGTTCACAGAAGTCACGGTTCGGTTCGTACCTCGGTTTGGGGGTCACGGTTCGGTACAACAAGAAAAAGCAAAAAAAAGTCCCAAATGCGTAATACCAGGTTTGTTGTTATTTATTTTTGAACAGTAGTGCAAGTTTCAGTCTCAAAATAAGGAACTCTGACATTTTGAATAATTAACTGTATTAAACAGTTAAAAACAAACCACTCACTCAGATGGCCATAGTATCTATAATGGCTGATGTCAAACTAAAAGGTTTCATCAAGCTGTAAAACTAAAAAGAATGTCTTGAAAATATCATAAATAATAAGAAAGTGTTTCAAGTCGTTGAAAAAATATGCCAAAAGCTTCCGTTATTTATTTTGGTCTCTCGGCTCTCATGTCTCTTGGCTTCTGAAAAGCAGCGGGGATCAGCTGCTGAACTGCTGTTGTCTTTCGCCGGGCTCGGGTGATTGGCACATCTGGGTGATGCCTTCTGATGTGATTTAGCATGTTTGGTGTGTGTTTCCAATTAGCATACCGCACCGCTATCGAACAACGCCGACACACCGTCCTCTTCCGATCCACTGCGCATTGCTTATCGTTTTATAGATCTATTCTCATCCACCATCTTTGTTTGTGACGTAAAGAGTGTAAGAGTCACGTTTCTGAATCGGGTACTCTTGAGTGGATGCAGTCACAGCCAATCGGATTCAGAGTGTTGCCTGTCAGTTCCGTTGCTATCATAGACATATAAAGAGTAGACGCCGCATCGACCGCTGCTGCCTATTGGCGCTGACGAGCCGTGGGGCCGCCATCTTGGACCGGTCACCCGCTCCACTCAGTGTAATCTGTCTGGCAGGCGCAATGAAGTGTCAGCGCATTTTATCAATCATAACTCGCTGAATACAAAACTGATTTTCACG
Organism: Pseudochaenichthys georgianus; assembly: GCF_902827115.2. Classification (NCBI taxonomy): domain Eukaryota; kingdom Metazoa; phylum Chordata; class Actinopteri; order Perciformes; family Channichthyidae; genus Pseudochaenichthys; species Pseudochaenichthys georgianus. The sequence goes on from NW_027262352.1 coordinate 17,564, forward strand.
GGGGGGTTTTCTGCAAACGTCATATATGTAGGCATGATACCGGACACATGATTCGGCGTATTTTAATATTCATAGTAGGCTTAACAGCAATAGAATATTCTGGTATTTGATAGCCTATGTTATGTATGATAGGTATTTTGCAAAAGACACACGATATATAATATATACACACACACACATAAAAAAACACTAATGGTCTATATATGATAGAGAAGCATATTGTGTAGGCCTATACTCAGCTATTTTAATAAGTTGAAAAATGAAGAAACAATAATACATTATACATAGACAGAAGTTATATATCAGTAAAAATGAATATCTATGTCATAAAAAATGAAAATGTACTTCTACATCTATATAAAAAATGTAAATGTTCAAGTTAAACACAAGAACATGACACCACCCCGCCCAAACCATATTTACACAAAGTTGCTCATGACACCCGAATGCCCCGTGCATGCGGCTCCTCCAAAGCATGACTGAGAACCTCTTTCTCATATCTTTGTCTTTGGGAAACCATCAAAATAAAAACGGGAGATTTGAGAGTCAACACAAAAACATTTTAAGAAGGAGGTCAAGCTTATTTTCTTCCTTCTTCTTCCTAGATAGATTAGATTAGATTTTAGATTTAGATTAGGACCCTTTGTGTTTCAGGTGACAAAGACTTCGTCAGGTAATATGCAATGGGAGCCTTCCAATGTCCGTGTAGGCCAACCACCATGAACACAAGAGCCTCAGTAGCAGCATCGGTCTCATTGTTTCATCACCCATGTCTACAAAAGCAGACATTGACTGGTTATGTGGATTATATTGCACATGTTTTCTGATGGCCATGGCATCCAACATGAGTGAAACACATCCATGTTTAGCCTGGTCGTCCTGGAATCTTCTCTCCAGCATATCCAGCATCATCTTGTTCAGGCCAGGCTCGCCATCCACCGAACACAGCCACCTGTAAAAAAATTGAGAAGTAGCTATTTAACGTACTTGCAACCGTAATTTCCAAAAATGAAATTGAACAACATTAAGACGACCTTTTTGTTGTAGTCTCTCTGAGGTATTTGTATGCCTTTGGACCATGTAGATGGAGTGTGAGGGCAAGCTCTCTGTGGTCCTTTGAGTACTCATGGCCCTGCTTTGCCTTCAAGTCTATTTGAAGATCTGAAATTGTATGAGAACAAATTAATAAGTCCCCTTCATATAATAACAAAGGAGTTTAATAAAGAGTGTAAGAGTAAGATGTACATGAATCTCAAAGTGCTACTTTCATCTTCCCTGAGTAGAAATCCAGCCTCTTTGAGTTCTTCATTAATGAGGTTCTTTTCCCTCAAATCCCCCAAAAGACTCCTCACTGTGGTCTCTGCCCTCTTTTCTCTAGCCATGGCATTCTTCCTCTCTCGCTCGAGACTCTCCACTCTTGCTAAAGCTTCATTGAGTCTGGCCTTAAGAGCAGTAGGAGAAGCAGGCGAGACATAGCTATGATCCCAGTAGAGGCTGAGGTTGTGAGTGTGAGGTTGAAGCTTCTGGGTCGTCCTGAGGGGCCACAGACAGGCTCTCTTCAGCTTTTCTGGAAGGAGACGTAGTCCTGCCCTTTTCTGGCTAAAATGAAAAAGCAGAATAATATGGGTAGGATGACCGGTCCAAGATGGCGGCCGTATTTCTTGCGCCCCAGCAGCCAATGCGGCGTCTACTCTTTATATGTCTATGGTTAGAACCGTGAGCCGCTACATAACTCTAAACAACGAACATTAAATCATATTTTCATGTTAAACATATTGTTTTTATTCCAGTTGAATATTGTGATTGAAAAGCCTAAGGAGGCTGGTAAACATTGCAAAGAGGGATTTGTATTCCTTACTAATATTCATAAACGTAACCATGTTGTAGCCTGATAAAGGCGGTTAAAGCATATCAAAGAATACATTTATTAACTACATTATCTCATTTAGCAGTAGCTTTTATAAACAACAACAAAGACGCATTGACGAGTCGTTGAACCAGGAACCCTGCGATCGTGAGTCAACTGCTGTCCAGCTGAGCCGCAGCTCACACGCTGAATCTCCCTGAACACACTAACATATGTATTCCTGTATTTATTCATTCATGGTTTTCCCCCTACATTTATTTATGCTTGTATCTATGTAGCCCAGGCATCCTCAAAGTCCGGACTCCGGTCCTGATCCGGACCGAACCACAACTTACACTTCTTTTTTTGGAAACATTTATTTTGGACCTTTAAGATTTGTATTTGAGTACCCCTGATGTAGCCTATACTTATGACATGTTCCGACCTCTATATGAGTGAGGGTCTGAGCTCTCTTGATTCCATCGTGTCCCCGGGCCCGGGTACAGGAGGGGTAATATGTTCTTATTATACATCCATGGGTATTATGAGCGTTGTGGTTCAACGGTTCAACTGATCTGAATCGCTTCGTGAAGCAGTCACGTGGTATCGACAGGCAGCGAGGCTTCGTTTGTCATCGATGACGTCACTGGCCCAAGATGATACAAGCCTCGGTACATGCTTCACAAAAAGCTTCGTGGATTACTCGACACACGCTCCGAAGCCTCGGCGCAATACATAACATCACTAACTGCTTGCACCCTAACGGCTAGCACTGTTAGCTGTCAGCACCATTAGCTATTAGCTGCTAGCACTGTTAGCTGCTAGTCCCGTTAGTTTGCTGCTAGCACCGTTAGCTGCTAGCACTGTTAGCTGCTAGCCCCGTTAGTTTGCTGCTAGCAGTGTTAGCTGTCAGCACCATTAGCTATTAGCTGCTAGCCCCGTTAGTTCGCTGCTAGCACTGTTAGCTGTCAGCACCATTAGCTATTAGCTGCTAGCACCGTTAGCTGCTAGCCCCGTTAGTTCGCTGCTTGCAGTGTTAGCTGTCAGCACCATTAGCTATTAGCTGCTAGCACCGTTAGCTGCTAGCCCCGTTAGTTCGCTGCTAGCACTGTTAGCTGTCAGCACCATTAGCTATTAGCTGCTAGCACTGTTAGCTGCTAGCCCCGTTAGTTCGCTGCTAGCAGTGTTAGCTGTCAGCACCATTAGCTATTAGCTGCTAGCACTGTTAGCTGCTAGCCCCGTTAGTTCGCTGCTAGCAGTGTTAGCCGTCAGCCCCCTGGCTGTTAACACCGTTAGCTGTTAGACATGTTTGGTGTCTTAATGTTAAGCTGTTAGCTGCTAGCTTCCAGCTCCAACACAGTGAGAGTCCTGTGAAGTCTCATCAATCCAATGTACATTTTGATTTGGGAACCTTTTAAAAACTCATCACACATTCTAACATTAGCTAGTCCTAAAGGGTTTTAAGTCTTTAACTGTTCCCTCGCAGGCCTAGTTGAGTAAATAGCAGTATTACATGTTCAGTTTCAAACAGAATGCATTTGCTACTATTCAGTATTAAAGGGTAGTGGGTTTAAGGAACCAACAGTTTGTTAATTGTTTAAAAAGATAATAAGAAATGGTTTTAAAAGCTTTTAAACAATTGTTCACGAGTCATTTAAACTCATAATAATATTATACTGTGATATTTCCTGTTTTAATGTTACAAGTCTCGTTCTGTCTAAATCCCAAATAAATGTACTTTAATGTGATGTAAAAGCAACACATCTACCTGTTTAAGAGGCTGGAAATGGCATTTAAAGACATTTCTACAGAGAAAACCACTTTACAGTTGATAAATGATCTCTAAATGTGAACTTTCCATGTTTCCCCCTTAAAACACTCCTCCTGCTGTGAACTCCATGTGAAGAATCAAAATCAGTGTTAAAATAAATTCAGATGATCTAAAAACTCTTCTTTTCCCACACATTCATCCACACATTTCATCTCCCATTAATCACACCTGACGCCGAGTCTTTTGAAAAAGCCTGGTGATGGTTTATTCATTTTAATCACTACCGAATACATTTCAGGTGCAACACATGCCACATGTATAAAAGGATACAGTCACTTGTATTATGATTTTTCCATATTTGATATAAACATTTACGAGACAAAGAATCGGACACAGTGACCGGACTGAAATGTCTTAAATAATACAAATATATATCGAGGGACGGTGAAAATCCTCCGCAGGCAGACTCTCGGTCCACGCCTGCAGAAAAAGACTGAATATGGGGAAGCAAAGAACTTTTGAAAGAGTATTTCTGAATTAAACCTCCGCCTCTTTCAAGAGCTTCGTGGTCTCCTCTCCCGAGGGTCCTGCGTCTTGAATGATTGTTGCAAACGGAAGAAGCCCTTATGTGTCTCTGTTAATAAATGAAGTCTCTATAGTCGATAGCATCAAATGCAGCACTGAGGTCGAGCAACACAAGAATAGAGACAAGTGCCTTGTCTGCGGCTATTAGAAAGTCATTTGTGACTTTAACCAGAGCTGTCTCTGTGCTATGATGTGTTCTAAAGCCAGACTGAACATCTTCAAATAAATCATTGTTTTTTAAGTAATCACACAACTGTTTTGTGACCGCTTTCTCAAGAATGTTTGAGAGGAACGGAAGATTAGAAGACTGAGACTGCTCTTGTAAAGGTCTTCAATTACTACCACTTAAACCAGGGGTGGGGAACCTTTTTCCTCTCAAGGGCCATTTCAATTTTTTCAACGTCCTCCGAGGGCCGCACAAATTATTGACCTCTGCTTAAAAATCACAGCCCATTCATTTGGCCTTTCTTTCATGCTGTGCAAAGAAAAAGCAACCTCTGAATCCAGATATCTTGCCATGACTCGCGTATGCATGCACGAGCACGGTTGTGGCATGACCACCAAACAGAAAGATATGGACACAAGATGTGTGCAAATGTCATCAATCTGGTGCACTTTGAGAGCAACATTAAGAGATCTATGGATACATCTCTCAACACCCATATGAAACAGAACTGGAAGCAGATTTACTTTTTCTTTATGGATTTTTTACAAATCACTCTCCTTTCAAACTGTATTCTTGTTTATTAATAACAACTTTTGTTACTGTCATATAGTATTTTATACCTGTTTACTTTATTCTCTTGTTTTTTGATAAGTATAATGATCATATAAAGATGTGCCTTTACCTCACTGGTTGTAGAAAAAGCTTCTTATATTCGTTAGCATAGCTAGCTAACCAGATGCTAATAGCAACAAAGTTATTGTCTGTATGATCAGGATGACAGATCGCCACTGGACTTTCAACTAAAGACACAGCCACGCAGAAACTGCAGCATGTGTACAGCTCCTTATGGCTACTGCAATTCTTTGAAGTCCCGGAGCGGCGTTCTGGTGCTCTCCTCTCCATCAGAATTGCACCCTGTCAGACGAGACATATACCACGTGATGACACGTTAGGCTCGTGTTGTGTTCAAGGACCATGACCGTTGCCAGGAAAAACAGGCACTCGATTGTTTCATTATTTTGCGGTCGAGATTTCTTTAATTTTTTTCTTTTTTGCGTGTGTTTATAAATTACCTCGAGGGCCACACCAAATGGTCTCGCGGGCCGTATACGGCCGGAGGTTCCCCACCCCTGACTTAAACACAGACAGTGGCAGAACTTCAGTGTTAGTATTATTAGATCTCAGTGCTGCGTTTGACACAACATATTATTAGACCGACTAGAAAACTGGGTGGGACATTCGGAAACAGTTCTAAATTGGTTTGAATGCTACTTAAAGGACAGAAACAATGTTGTTTCTATAGGTAAATACACATCTGAGTTGACATATATGACATATGGGGTACCTCAAGGCTCCATCTTGGGGCCTCTTCTCTTTAACGTCTACATGCTACCACTGGCTCAGATAATGAAGAACAACAAAACAAGTTACCATAGCTATGCAGATGACACACACATTTACGTAACAATTTCACCAGGAGACTATGCTCCAATTCAAACACTGAGTAAGTGCATTGAACAAATCAATGACTGGATGTGTCAGAACTTTCTCCAATTAAACAAAGATAAAACTGAGGTAATGGTTTTTGGAGCCAAGGCAGAACGTATAAAAGTTAGCGCTGAGCTTCAGTCTGCAATGTTCAAAACAACAGATAAAGCCAGACATCTAGGTGTAGTCATGGACTCTGACCTGAGTTTCAACAGTCACATTAAAACAGTTACTAAATCAGCCTGCTATCACCTAAAGAACATATCTAGGATTAAAAGACTAATGTCACAGCAGGATCTGGAGACACGTGTCCATGCCTTTATCTTCAGTAGACTGGACTACTGCAAAGGTGTCTTCACAGGTCTCACTAAAACATCTGTTAGGAAGCTGCAGCTGATTCAGAACGCCGCTGCTCGAGTCCTCACTGACACTAAGAAAGTGGATCACATCACTCCTGCTCTGAAGTCTTCACACTGGCTTCCTGTGTGTCAAAGAATAGATTTCTAAATACTGCTGCTGGTTTATAAAGCACTGAATGGTTTAGGCCCAAGATACATTACTGACCTCCTGCTAAACTATGAACCATCCAGATCTCTCAGGTCTTCAGGGACTGGTCAGCTTCCTGTCCCCAGAGACAGACCTCTCAGGTCGTCAGGGACTGGTCAGCTTCCTGTCCCCAGAGACAGAACTGAACATGGAGAAGCAGCGTTCAGTTATTATGCTCCAAACATCTGGAACCAACTCCCAGAAACCTGCAGGTCCGCTGCAACTCTGACTACTTTCAAATCCAGCAAGAAGACTTTTCTTTTTGCCGCTGCTTTTAATTGAACTATTCATATCTTAGACTGCACTGTAACTTTTATCCATGTATTTTTTCTTTTAATGTTTATTTTATTATCTTTTCTTTTAAATTCCTGATTTTAAATGCCATTTTCTTAACGTCTTTCGTTTTTTGTAAAGCACTTTGAATTGCCTCGTGTTGAAAGGTGCTATATAAATAAACTTGCCTTGCCTAGAAATAGGTCTACAGTTGGCTAAAACCTCTGGATCGAGGTTGTGCTTTTTAAGAAGAGGTTTCATCACTGCTACTTTGAATGATTGTGGAACATAGCCTGATAATAAAGACATATTCATAATATTTAATAAAGAAGTGCTAATTAATGGATAAACTTCCTTTAACAGCGTAGTTGGAATCGGGTCTAAGATGCATAGACTGATATTTGCACTATCCTCCTTCAATGCACAATTTTATCGTCGTACCATCAATCTAAATCTATTTTTTATACGCCTATCCTATGCTATTTTAACTGCAATTCTTTTATGAAAGGTGCTATACAAACAAAGCTTATTTTATTATTATTATATTATATTTGGACAGTGACATGCTTTTGTTGATAGGTAGACAAACACTTCACAAGCTCAAAAGACCATTTTTGTGACAGATTGTTGCCCAAAAATCCTGTATATGATTAAATATAACCCAGTGTCTGTTGACTGGTATTACAGCTGTCATTATAGCTCTCAGTCTACCCCCTCTTTCGTATTGAACATGACCCTCAGTGTGTGTCTGCATTATCACGCAGGCGCAGTGCTGGTGATATTGTGATATTGATCGGTGTCGTGTTTCTACCTTTTAGCCCGGAAGTCCAGGGAGTCCGTGGAGCCTCTCTGGGAATAGCTCTCTGCCGTCTGCTGCTCGGAGCTCAGCAGAGGCCTGCAGCCGTCCTCCATGATGCCTCAGACGTTCAGCTACAGCCTCCCAACGCTCATCACCGGACTGGGAGGAAGCATGTTGTAAAATATAATCGGTAACTGGCACACAGCAGCCGTAACACATGCAATATTTATGTCGAACAGTCGGTAAGTGCACGAGCATGAAGTCACAGTAAAGCAATTATGTTCTACTTGCTGTGTGAAGCCGTTGTATATTTGTGGTGTAGTACTTTTGTTATTGTTTATTTTGTTGGAGCAATGAGTGGTCTGAAACCCACCTCGGCTCCGCGTGTGCTTTGATGAGCTGGTCAAATGATAAAAGTACAGAGCCCATTCCGTGTCCTGTTAGTGTTCACTTCCTGTCTGCCTTCTCCTGGAGATTTACCTGACGTCCAGCGCTCCGTCTTTTAACCTCGTTTCCTTTCTCTTTCTGGATCCTCCTTAGCCACCTTCATTAGAGTCCTTGACAGTGGTCTGTACTGCTGTGTTAACAACGCGTCACATGTTAAGAAGTTACAATCAGAATCGAGTATTCAACCAAGCCGTGTAATACAAGTAGTTAGTCGCCTTAAGGGCCTACACAGCTGTTATGCTACACCACATCGCCCTTCACTGGATGCATGATGAGCTGCACTAAACCACATGTTAGCATTTAAAATACCTAGCCATTCTTTTGCGGTTATTTTGGTGAAAGTAACTAAAAAGTAACTAAAGTAGTAACTCATTACATTTCAGAGACAGTAATATTGTAATGTAACGTATTACTTTCAAAAGACAGTAATAAGTCATATGTAATATATTACATTTTGGAAGTAACTTGCCCAACACTGTATATCTCTGCCTCACATGATCCCAGGTCCACAAGTGTAGTCGCTTTCATTAATAATAATTAAAACCGCGGTCACAGACGTGCGCGCAGTGATGAGCGGGCCCTCGCGTCCGTGCGCCTGTCGGGGGGGCGGCCGGTCGTCTCGGCGTCAAGCAGAGGCGCGCGAGTCCTCGGAAATACAGGTGTATATCAGTATGTAGTGTCTCTACTTTAAAGAGTCCTCTCCTGCTGATGTTCAGGTGTATATCAGTGTGTAGTGTCTCTACTTTAAAGAGTCCTCTCCTGCTGATGTTCAGGTGTATATCAGTATGTAGTGTCTCTACTTTAAAGAGTCCTCTCCTGCTGATGTTCAGGTGTATATCAGTATGTAGTGTCTCTACTTTAAAGAGTCCTCTCCTGCTGATGTTCAGGTGTATATCAGTATGTAGTGTCTCTACTTTAAAGAGTCCTCTCCTGCTGATGTTCAGGTGTATATCAGTATGTAGTGTCTCTACTTTAAAGAGTCCTCTCCTGCTGATGTTCAGGTGTATATCAGTATGTAGTGTCTCTACTTTAAAGAGTCCTCTCCTGCTGATGTTCAGGTGTATATCAGTATGTAGTGTCTCTACTTTAAAGAGTCCTCTCCTGCTGATGTTCAGGTGTATATCAGTATGTAGCATCTCTACTTTAAAGAGTCCTCTCCTGCTGATGTTCAGGTGTATATCAGTATGTAGTGTCTCTACTTTAAAGAGTCCTCTCCTGCTGATGTTCAGGTGTATATCAGTATGTAGCGTCTCTACTTTAAAGAGTCCTCTCCTGCTGATGTTCAGGTGTATATCAGTGTGTAGTGTCTCTACTTTAAAGAGTCCTCTCCTGCTGGTGTTCAGGTGTATATCAGTATGTAGTGTCTCTACTTTAAAGAGTACTCTCCTGCTGGTGTTCAGGTGTATATCAGTATGTAGTGTCTCTACTTTAAAGAGTCCTCTCCTGCTGATGTTCAGGTGTATATCAGTATGTAGTGTCTCTACTTTAAAGAGTCCTCTCCTGCTGATGTTCAGGTGTATATCAGTATGTAGTGTCTCTACTTTAAACTGAGGGTGCAATGCATGCCTAAGCACCCCCGTAGAACCGGGCCTGGCTCAGTACTTTAACTTCCTGTGTGTTTGGGATCAATAAAGTATTTATTCATTGATGTTTACATTTCTTAATATGATTTGAACAGAACTGCGTTGCCAGGCAACAGCACGGTCAGCTGCTGTCAATCACTCCTTATCTGGAATGGAACCTTCAGACGGATGACGTCATCGCTGGCCTTGGTCCTCTGAGATGGAACCGGATGACCTCATCGTGACATTCAGACGGATGACCTCATCGTGACCTCACAGCTGGCTGTGGTCTCTGAGTCTGCGAGAGCCTGCCGGTACCTCTGAGAGACAGGTCGTCACAGCTCGAGCAGCAGAAACACAGAAACAGGGTTTGTGGTCAGCGAACATTAGGATACTTGCACGTATAGTTTGGTCAGGTCATCTTCACGGGTGAACAACACTTAGTCAATTCGTTAGCGAAACAGCAGCTCGTTCATAGAGATGGAGGACAACAGGGAGCAGCTGGCGGTCAGTTATTCAGAGGGTCCTTCAGAGCGTCCTCTGAGGAAAGATCCGCCTCCAGTGAAACCAAAAGGCTGCAAAGTGCATGAGTTTATGATCCGGCTTCTGAAGAAACAGGTTCAGGACGGGAAGCTGGAGCTGGAGCTGGAGAGGAGTTTAAGAAGAAAGAAGGAGGAGAAGATGCAGGAGCAGGCCTTTCAGACGGAGGAGGAGGACCTGAAGGAGGAGAAGATGCAGGAGCAGGCCTCTCAGACGGAGGAGGAGGACCTGAAGGAGGAGAAGATGCAGGAGCAGGCCTCTCAGACGGAGGAGGAGGACCTGAAGGAGGAGAAGATGCAGGAGCAGGCCTCTCAGACGGAGGAGGAGGACCTGAGGAGGAGAAGATGCAGGAGCAGGCCTCTCAGACGGAGGAGGAGGACCTGAAGGAGGAGAAGATGCAGGAGCAGGCTCTCAGACGGAGGAGTGAGGACCTGAAGGAGGAGAAGATGCAGGAGCAGGCCTCTCAGACGGAAAGGAAGTCCTGAAGGAGGAGAAGAGAGTCTTAACCAATGAGGAGATGAACGGAAACATTTAACGCTCCTCAAGTGGTGCCTTAAGACCACAGAGAGATGGAAGCTTGCTCGAGGAGACACCCCGGCTCTCACAGAACCTGAAGAACCTTGGTGAGGAAGGTAAAGGAGGGAGAGATGGAGCTTGCTCGAGGAGAACCCGATCTCACAGAACCTGAAGAACCTTGTGAGGAAGTAAAGGAGGGAGAGATGGACGCTTTGCTCGAGGAGAAGCAGGATCTCACAGAACCTGAAGAACCTTGTGAGGAAGTAAAGGAGGGAAGAGATGGACGCTTGCTCGAGGAGAACCAGGAATCTCACAGATACCTGAAGAACCTTGTGAGGAAGTAAAGGAGGGAGAGATGGACGCTTTGCTCGAGGAGAACCAGGATCTCACAGAATCCTGAAGAACCTTGGAGGAAGTAAAGGAGGGAGAGATGGACGCTTTGCTAGAGGAGAACCAGGATCTCACAGAACCTGAAGAACCTTGTGAGGAAGTAACGGTTGATATGGAGATTGAGCGGGACGCCTTGAAGGAGGAATTGGAGAACCTGAACCTGACATATGGAAATCTCCTCAAGACGCAGATGAAGCACGAAGCAGAGATGGACATCTTGAGAAAGGAGAACCAGGATCTGAGAGAACTGGAGGGACCGTTTTCGACTACAAGGGTGTGGAGATCGTCAGTTTGTTTGAGGATCAACAGAAAGCTCCATGATGAGAGAGGAGAAGAATGATCTGGAGATCGCCCGCTGCAAGAGGAGAACCGGACGCTGAAGCTACGATTTTGGGAGGTGGAGGGGGAGATGAGTTTGAACATAGCTCTGTTCTGGTCTCAACAACGACAATCAGTTCTCCGCGGTTGAATAGGTTCAAAGCCTTCTTCAACCGCCGCCCGAACATCCCCGTGCACACAGTCTACTTCCCTAAAGGGGGACCGGTGAGAAGGAGGAGGCTTGTGGAGGTGGCTGTGGAGAAAGAGGAGTGGTGGCTGTGGGTAGGAAGAGGAGGTGGCTGTGGAGGAAGTAGGAGGTCGGCTGTGGAGGTGGAGGATGAGTTGGAACAAGCTCTGTTCTGATCTCAACAACGATGAGCAGTCCTCCGCGGTTGGAATCGGTTCAAAGCCTTCTTCAATCCGCCGCCTCGATAGTGAAGAAGACTCAGCAGCTCTGACATCAGCTGATCACTGAGGACCAATAGAGTTAGACATCAGAACAAGTCAGAGCGAGAAACTTATACTCAGTCTGGATATTATTAGATCAGTTATTAGATCAGTTATTAGATCAGTTATTCGATCAGTTATTAGAATCAGTTATTATATCAGTTATTAGATCAGTTATTAGATCAGTTATTAGATCAGTTATTATATCAGTTATTAGATCAGTTATTATATCAGTTATTAGATCAGTTATTATATCAGTTATTATATCAGTTATTATATCAGTTATTATATCAGTTATTATATCAGTTATTATATCAGTTATTATATCAGTTATTAGATCAGTTATTAGATCAGTTATTAGATCAGTTATTAGATCAGTTATTAGATCAGTTATTAGATCAGTTATTATATCAGTTATTAGATCAGTTATTAGATCAGTTATTATATCAGTTATTAGATCAGTTATTAGATCAGTTATTAGATCAGTTATTATATCAGTTATTAGATCAGTTATTAGATCAGTTATTAGATCAGTTATTAGATCAGTTATTATATCAGTTATTAGATCAGTTATTATATCAGTTATTAGATCAGTTATTAGATCAGTTATTATATCAGTTATTATATCAGTTATTAGATCAGTTATTATATCAGTTATTAGATCAGTTATTAGAGAAGATAAGAAGTCCACTTTAGTGAAATGTCACGTCACTGTATCGGGTTGCCCTGTGTCTCAGGGTTCCCCCGCATTGCGACAGGGTTTGGGATCATTAAGCGTTCCCAGATTCTGTCCTCTCGAAAAAAAGGACCCCCTTCTTTCTGCTCTGGGTTCTGATAATCTGCCACCATGTCAAAAGTCAAAGTCAGCTTTATTGTCAAAATGTCTGCATGTGTTCTACATACAGACACCTCCAGATACGGTTTCCCGCGGTCCCACAGTGTGACACATAGAAGATACAAAAAGGGCCTAGATAAACGGGGTATAAAACTGAGTAATAGTATTAATAAGTGCTGGTTAATAATATATATTTTTAAAACACAATCCACAGAGCATGAATTGACATTAATCGAGACACATATTACATTCAAAGATTTAAGATTCAAAGGTGTTATCATCATACGCTCAGCAGCTGCAGTGTAGAAATGGCAATGAAATTCTCCTGACCTGGGATCCTCCATCGATGCAACATGTTTAATAAAATATAACAATAAAATAAATGACTGAACTTCTCAATCAATCAATCAATCAATCAATCAATCAATCAATCAATCAATCAATAAATCAATCAATGTTTATTTATATAGCCTCAATATCACAAATGTTACACTTGTCTCAGTAGTCTTCAAGTGTGTACAGAAATCAGTATGACATACGACACCCTCTGTCCTTAGACCCTCTGTCCTTAGACCCTCTATCCTTAGACCCTCTGTCCTTAGACCCTCTGTCCTTAGACCCTCTGTCCTTAGACCCTCGCATCGTACAAGGAAAAACTTCCGGATAAAACCCACAGTTTAAAGGGAAAATGGGAGAAACCTCAGGGAGAGCAACAGAGGAGGGATCCCTCTCCCAGGACGGACAGACGGGCAATAGATGCCGTGTGTAAATTGAAAAGATAATACATTTGCAACATAGGTAGTCCAGATGTTTGGAAATGCATGTGTGTATAATAGGAAGATGAATCCACGAGGATATCCATCAGGACCGATGATCCAGGACCACAGCCACAACTCCCGATCCAGAGCTCGCGATCCAGGACACAGGACCGCAGGATCATCCATGACTCCGGGTCCCGGCGTATATAGACACCAAAAAGAAAGACATGTGGGGAAGCTGGGTTAATGGGAACATGAGTGGACACAGGTACAGACAGAGAGAAGGAAGAAGTAAGATGTCCCCCGACAAACTAAGCCTATATCAGCAAAACTAGGGGCTGAATCTAATCAGCCCTAACTATAAGCTTTATCACAAAGGAAGGTCTTCAGCGCACTCTTAAAACGGATAGGGCGTCTGCCGCCCGAACACAAACTGGAAGCTGATTCCACAAATGTGGAGCTTGATAAGAAAAGGCTCTGGCTCCCATTGTACTTTAGAGACTCTAGGAACAACCAACAACCCTGCATTCTTGGAACGCAATGCCCTAGTAGGCCAGTAGGGTATAATGAGTTCTTTAAGGTAAGATGGTGCCTGCCCATTAAGGGCTTTGTAGGCGAGAAGAAGAATTTTAAATTCTATCCTGTGTTCTATAGGGAGCCAGTGTAAGGCAGCCAGAACAGGAGTAATGTGGTCCCTTTTCCTAACTCTGGTTAGTACACGAGCCGCAGCATTTTGAATCAGCTGAAGCGACTTGATTGACTTCTTGGTACTCCCTGATAATAAAGAGTTACAATAATCCAGCCTAGAAGTAACAAATGCATGGACTAGTTTCTCTGCATCGTTTTGAGGCAAGATATGCCTGATTTTTGCAATGTTTACGTAGATGGAAGTAGGCGGTCCTTGAAATTGATTTTATGTGGGCGTTAAAGGATAAATCCTGATCAAATATAACACCAAGATTCCTTACAGTCTCACTGGAGGCCAAATTAATGCCATCCATAGTTAATATATCTTTAGATAATTTGTTTCGTAGATTCTTCGGGCCAAGTACAATAACTTCAGTTTTGGTCGTGTTGAACATCAAAAAGTTTAAGGTCATCCACGTTTTTAAGTCCTTAAGGCAGTCTTGAATTGTATTTAGATGATTAATTTCATCAGGCTTGATTGATAAATATAGTTGAGTATCATCCGCATAACAATGGAAGTTTACAGAATGATTCCTATAATATTGCCTAACGGAAGCATATATAATGTGAACAAAATAGGTCCGAGCACTGAGCCCTGTGGCACTCCATGGCTAACTTTGGTTTGCGTGGAAGATTGATCGTTGACACGTACAAACTGAGAGCGTTCAGATAGATAGGACCTAAACCAGCCTAAAGCAGTTCCCTGTATGCCAACTAAGTGCTCTAGTCTTTGCAATAGGAATGTCATGGTCGATAGTATCAAATGCAGCACTAAGATCGAGCAAACAAGAATAGAGACAAGTCCCTTGTCTGAGGCTATTAGAATATCATTTGTGACTTTAACCAGAGCTGTCTCTGTGCTATGATGTGTTCTAAAGCCAGACTGAACATCTTCAAATAAATTCATTGTTTTTAAAGTAATCACACAGCTGTTTTGCGACCGCTTTCTCAAGAATCTTTGAGAGGAACGGAAGATTAGAAATAGGTCTATAGTTGGCTAAAACCTCTGGATCGAGGTTGTGCTTTTTAAGAGCGGTTTTTATCACTGCTACTTTGAATGATTGTGGAACATAGCCTGATAATAAAGACATATTCATAATATTTAATAAAGAAAGTGCTAATTAATGGGAAAATGTCCTTCAACAGCTTAGTTGGAATTGGGTCTAACATGCACGTTGATGGTTTAGAAGAGAGAATCATTGAATGTAATTGTTCAAGGTTTATGGCTGAAAAGCATTCTAGTTTACTATCTAGTGTAATATTAGAACTTACGTTTCCGGGAGCTGTTGATAACACTATACTGGTCAAAGGCAAGAGGTCATTCATTTTGTTTCTAAGAGTAACAATTTTATCGTTAAAAAAGCACATCAAATCATACTACT
>NW_027262353.1:0-32823 GCF_902827115.2 Pseudochaenichthys georgianus
ATCTCCATGGAGGTTGGGTGCTGCTGCTGTGAAGAAGGCCGACTATGGGTGCCGATGGGCGGACGGCAAAGCACCGCAAAGTAGACCCCCTTTAAGTGTAGCCAGGGGCACGAGCAAAATCCTCCATGGAGGTTGGGTGCTGCTGCTGTGAAGAAGGCCGACTATGGGTGCCGATGGGCGGACGGCAAAGCACCGCAAAGTAGACCCCCTTTAAGTGTAGCCAGGGGCACGAGCAAAATCCTCCATGGAGGTTGGGTGCTGCTGCTGTGAAGAAGGCCGACTATGGGTGCCGATGGGCGGACGGCAAAGCACCGCAAAGTAGACCCCCTTTAAGTGTAGCCAGGGGCACGAGCAAAATCCTCCATGGAGGTTGGGTGCTGCTGCTGTGAAGAAGGCCGACTATGGGTGCCGATGGGCGGACGGCAAAGCACCGCAAAGTAGACCCCCTTTAAGTGTAGCCAGGGGCACGAGCAAAATCTTCCATGGAGGTTGGGTGCTGCTGCTGCTGTGAAGAAGGCCGACTATGGGTGCCGATGGGCGGACGGCAAAGCACCGCAAAGTAGACCCCCTTTAAGTGTAGCCAGGGGCACGAGCAAAATCCTCCATGGAGGTTGGGTGCTGCTGCTGTGAAGAAGGCCGACTATGGGTGCCGATGGGCGGACGGCAAAGCACCGCAAAGTAGACCCCCTTTAAGTGTAGCCAGGGGCACGAGCAAAATCCTCCATGGAGGTTGGGTGCTGCTGCTGTGAAGAAGGCCGACTATGGGTGCCGATGGGCGGACGGCAAAGCACCGCAAAGTAGACCCCCTTTAAGTGTAGCCAGGGGCACGAGCAAAATCCTCCATGGAGGTTGGGTGCTGCTGCTGTGAAGAAGGCCGACTATGGGTGCCGATGGGCGGACGGCAAAGCACCGCAAAGTAGACCCCCTTTAAGTGTAGCCAGGGGCACGAGCAAAATCCTCCATGGAGGTTGGGTGCTGCTGCTGTGAAGAAGGCCGACTATGGGTGCCGATGGGCGGACGGCAAAGCACCGCAAAGTAGACCCCCTTTAAGTGTAGCCAGGGGCACGAGCAAAATCCTCCATGGAGGTTGGGTGCTGCTGCTGTGAAGAAGGCCGACTATGGGTGCCGATGGGCGGACGGCAAAGCACCGCAAAGTAGAGCCCCTTTAAGTGTAGCCAGGGGCACGAGCAAAATCCTCCATGGAGGTTGGGTGCTGCTGCTGTGAAGAAGGCCGACTATGGGTGCCGATGGGCGGACGGCAAAGCACCGCAAAGTAGACCCCCTTTAAGTGTAGCCAGGGGCACGAGCAAAATCCTCCATGGAGGTTGGGTGCTGCTGCTGTGAAGAAGGCCGACTATGGGTGCCGATGGGCGGACGGCAAAGCACCGCAAAGTAGACCCCCTTTAAGTGTAGCCAGGGGCACGAGCAAAATCCTCCATGGAGGTTGGGTGCTGCTGCTGTGAAGAAGGCCGACTATGGGTGCCGATGGGCGGACGGCAAAAGCACCGCAAAGTAGACCCCCTTTAAGTGTAGCCAGGGGCACGAGCAAAATCCTCCATGGAGGTTGGGTGCTGCTGCTGTGAAGAAGGCCGACTATGGGTGCCGATGGGCGGACGGCAAAGCACCGCAAAGTAGACCCCCTTTAAGTGTAGCCAGGGGCACGAGCAAAATCCTCCATGGAGGTTGGGTGCTGCTGCTGTGAAGAAGGCCGACTATGGGTGCCGATGGGCGGACGGCAAAGCACCGCAAAGTAGACCCCCTTTAAGTGTAGCCAGGGGCACGAGCAAAATCCTCCATGGAGGTTGGGTGCTGCTGCTGTGAAGAAGGCCGACTATGGGTGCCGATGGGCGGACGGCAAAGCACCGCAAAGTAGACCCCCTTTAAGTGTAGCCAGGGGCACGAGCAAAATCCTCCATGGAGGCTGGGTGCTGCTGCTGTGAAGAAGGCCGACTATGGGTGCCGATGGGCGGACGGCAAAGCACCGCAAAGTAGACCCCCTTTAAGTGTAGCCAGGGGCACGAGCAAAATCCTCCATGGAGGTTGGGTGCTGCTGCTGTGAAGAAGGCCGACTATGGGTGCCGATGGGCGGACGGCAAAGCACCGCAAAGTAGACCCCCTTTAAGTGTAGCCAGGGCCACGAGCAAAATCCTCCATGGAGGTTGGGTGCTGCTGCTGTGAAGAAGGCCGACTATGGGTGCCGATGGGCGGACGGCAAAGCACCGCAAAGTAGACCCCCTTTAAGTGTAGCCAGGGGCACGAGCAAAATCCTCCATGGAGGTTGGGTGCTGCTGCTGTGAGGAAGGCCGACTATGGGTGCTGATGGGCGGACGGTAAAGCACCGCAAAGTAGACCCCCTTTAAGTGTAGCCAGGGGCACGAGAAACATCCTCCATGGAGGTTGGGTGCTGCTGCTGTGAGGAAGGCCGACTATGGGTGCTGATGGGCGGACGGTAAAGCACCGCAAAGTAGACCCCCTTTAAGTGTAGCCAGGGGCACGAGAAACATCCTCCATGGAGGTTGGGTGCTGCTGCTGTGAGGAAGGCCGACTATGGGTGCTGATGGGCGGACGGTAAAGCACCGCAAAGTAGACCCCCTTTAAGTGTAGCCAGGGGCACGAGAAACATCCTCCATGGAGGTTGGGTGCTGCTGCTGTGAGGAAGGCCGACTATGGGTGCCGATGGGCGGACGGTAAAGCACCGCAAAGTAGACCCCCTTTAAGTGTAGCCAGGGGCACGAGAAACATCCTCCATGGAGGTTGGGTGCTGCTGCTGTGAAGAAGGCCGACTATGGGTGCCGATGGGCGGACGGTAAAGCACCGCAAAGTAGACCCCCCTTTAAGATTCCCAGGGGCACGAGATTCTTGAGGGTGTGATCATCTTGGTTTAGTCCGTGGGGGAGTGCTTAAGTTCGGGGGCCCGGGGACCCAAGGTGCTCGAGGTTCTGGAGGTACATGGGAGGGATCGTGGAGCTCCTCAGTCCGTGTTTTGGGGGTCTTGGAGCGGCCACAGAGAGGTGCTTTTCCCCGGGGTATGTCATGGAAGTCTGAAATAACCTGTTTGCTCATGTCAGGGAGAGATGCTGGGGCTGCTGCGTCCGTGTTTTGGGGGTCTTGGAGCGGCCCAGAAGAGGTGGCTTTGTCGGTGTACGTAATGTAAGTGTGAACTAGCCTGTTTTCTCAAGGCAGGGAGGGATCCTGGAGCTCCTTAGTCCATGTTTTGGGGGTCTTGGAGCGGCCACAGAGAGGTGCTTTTCCCCGGGGTATGTCATGGAAGTTTGAAATAACCTGTTTGCTCATGTCAGGGAGAGATGCTGGGGCTGCTGCGTCCTTGTTTTGGGGGTCTTGGAGCGGCCCCGAAGAGGTGGCTTTGTCGGTGTACCTAATGGGTAAGAAAGCCAGTCTACACAGGTCGTGAAATGTGATTGAAATGTACAGAGTGCTGTACATTTCAATCACTTTGAATGGGAGTGGTGAGGTGTGGATGAAATGGCCATATCTCCCTTAAATTCACATCAAACTCACCCATCTTTCACACACTAATTCATGGGTAACAGAGCCATGTGCACCATGCATTTAAAGTAATGTTAGCCAGCTTTCAGACACTAATTCGTGGGGAAGAAAGTCACCCTGGACGGGTCATCAAATGTGATTGAAATGGACAGATTCCTGTACATTTCAATCACTTTTAATGGGAGTCGTGAGGTGTGGATGAAATGGCCATATCTCCCTTAAATTCACATCAAACTCACCCATCTTTCACACACTAATCCATGGGTAACAGAGCCATGTGCACCATGCATTTAAAGTAATGTTAGCCAGCTTTCAGACACTAATTCGTGGGGAAGAAAGTCACCCTGGACGGGTCATCAAATGTGATTGAAATGGACAGATTCCTGTACATTTCAATCACTTTTAATGGGAGTCGTGAGGTGTGGATGAAATGGCCATATCTCCCTTAAATTCACATCAAACTCACCCATCTTTCACACACTAATTCATGGGTAACAGAGCCATGTGCACCATGCATTTAAAGTAATGTTAGCCAGCTTTCAGACACTAATTCGTGGGGAAGAAAGTCACCCTGGACGGGTCATCAAATGTGATTGAAATGGACAGATTCCTGTACATTTCAATCACTTTTAATGGGAGTCGTGAGGTGTGGATGAAATGGCCATATCTCCCTTAAATTCACATCAAACTCACCCATCTTTCACACACTAATTCATGGGTAACAGAGCCATGTGCACCATGCATTTAAAGTAATGTTAGCCAGCTTTCAGACACTAATTCGTGGGGAAGAAAGTCACCCTGGTCGGGTCGGGAAATGTGATTGAAATGTACAGAGTGCTGTACATTTCAATCACTTTGAATGGGCGTCGTGAGGTGTGGATGAAATGGCCATATCTTCCTTAAATTCACATCAAACTCACCCAGCTTTCACACACTATTTCATGGGTAACAGAGCCATGTGCACCATGTATTTAAAGTAATGTTAGCCAGCTTTCAGACACTAATTCGTGGGTAATAAAGGCCTGTACATCTCCCTGTTTGAAAGGGCCATATCTCCCTTAAATTCACAGCAAATTTACCCATCTTTCACACACTATTTCATGGGTAATAAAGCCATGTGCACACTGTATTTAAAGGGCTGCAGGAACACTTTACCCGCCTTTTAAACACCTTTTCCTGGGTAAACAATCCATGTATTTCCGCCTGCTTTCCATCAGCACCCGCCAGTCATTTCAAACGGTTTCAAATCGTTTTTTTCACTTTTAAAAACAGCTTTCTGCCCTGTAAATGATTTCTAATCATTATTACCGTCATGGAGGAGCTGCAGGGACACTTTACCCGCCTTTTAAACACCTTTTCCTGGGTAAACAATCCATGTATTTCCGCCTGCTTTCCATCAGCACCCGCCAGTCATTTCAAACGGTTTCAAATCGTTTTTTCACTTTTAAAAACAGCTTTCTGCCCTGTAAATGATTTCTAATCATTATTACCGTCATGGAGGAGCTGCAGGGACACTTTACCCGCCTTTTAAACACCTTTTCCTGGGTAAACAATCCATGTATTTCCGCCTGCTTTCCATCAGCACCCGCCAGTCATTTCAAACGGTTTCAAATCGTTTTTTCACTTTTAAAAACAGCTTTCTGCCCTGTAAATGATTTCTAATCATTATTACCGTCATGGAGGAGCTGCAGGGACACTTTACCCGCCTTCTAAACACTTATTCCTGGCTAAAACAATCAATGTATTTCCGCCAGGGTCACAGCCTGCTGCTGCTGCTGCTGCTGCGGCGGCTGCTGCTGCTGCTCTCCCTCCCTAAATTCACATCAAACTCACCCAGCTTTCACACACTATTTCATGGGTAATAAAGCCATGTGCACACTGTATTTAAAGTAATGTTAGCCAGCTTTCAGACACTAATTCCTGGGGAAGAAAGTCACCCTGGACGGGTCATCAAATGTGATTGAAATGGACAGATTCCTGTACATTTCAATCACTTTTAATGGGAGTCGTGAGGTGTGGATGAAATGGCCATATCTTCCTTAAATTCACATCAAACTCACCCAGCTTTCACACACTATTTCATGGGTAATAAAGCCATGTGCACACTGTATTTAAAGTAATGTTAGCCAGCTTTCAGACACTAATTCCTGGGGAAGAAAGTCACCCTGGACGGGTCATCAAATGTGATTGAAATGGACAGATTCCTGTACATTTCAATCACTTTTAATGGGAGTCGTGAGGTGTGGATGAAATGGCCATATCTTCCTTAAATTCACATCAAACTCACCCAGCTTTCACACACTATTTCATGGGTAATAAAGCCATGTGCACACTGTATTTAAAGTAATGTTAGCCAGCTTTCAGACACTAATTCCTGGGGAAGAAAGTCACCCTGGACGGGTCATCAAATGTGATTGAAATGGACAGATTCCTGTACATTTCAATCACTTTTAATGGGAGTCGTGAGGTGTGGATGAAATGGCCATATCTTCCTTAAATTCACATCAAACTCACCCAGCTTTCACACACTATTTCATGGGTAATAAAGCCATGTGCACACTGTATTTAAAGTAATGTTAGCCAGCTTTCAGACACTAATTCCTGGGGAAGAAAGTCACCCTGGACGGGTCATCAAATGTGATTGAAATGGACAGATTCCTGTACATTTCAATCACTTTTAATGGGAGTCGTGAGGTGTGGATGAAATGGCCATATCTTCCTTAAATTCACATCAAACTCACCCAGCTTTCACACACTATTTCATGGGTAATAAAGCCATGTGCACACTGTATTTAAAGTAATGTTAGCCAGCTTTCAGACACTAATTCGTGGGGAAGAAAGTCACCCTGGTCGGGTCGGGAAATGTGATTGAAATGTACAGAGTGCTGTACATTTCAATCACTTTGAATGGGAGTCGTGAGGTGTGGATGAAATGGCCATATCTTCCTTAAATTCACATCAAACTCACCCAGCTTTCACACACTATTTCATGGGTAACAGAGCCATGTGCACCATGTATTTAAAGTAATGTTAGCCAGCTTTCAGACACTAATTCGTGGGTAATAAAGGCCTGTACATCTCCCTGTTTGAAAGGGCCATATCTCCCTTAAATTCACAGCAAATTTACCCATCTTTCACACACTATTTCATGGGTAATAAAGCCATGTGCACACTGTATTTAAAGGGCTGCAGGAACACTTTACCTGCCTTTTAAACACCTTTTCCTGGGTAAACAATCCATGTATTTCCGCCTGCTTTCCATCAGCACCCGCCAGTCATTTCAAACGGTTTCAAATCGTTTTTTCACTTTTAAAAACAGCTTTCTGCCCTGTAAATGATTTCTAATCATTATTACCGTCATGGAGGAGCTGCAGGGACACTTTACCCGCCTTTTAAACACCTTTTCCTGGGTAAACAATCCATGTATTTCCGCCTGCTTTCCATCAGCACCCGCCAGTCATTTCAAACGGTTTCAAATCGTTTTTTCACTTTTAAAAACAGCTTTCTGCCCTGTAAATGATTTCTAATCATTATTACCGTCATGGAGGAGCTGCAGGGACACTTTACCCGCCTTTTAAACACCTTTTCCTGGGTAAACAATCCATGTATTTCCGCCTGCTTTCCATCAGCACCCGCCAGTCATTTCAAACGGTTTCAAATCGTTTTTTCACTTTTAAAAACAGCTTTCTGCCCTGTAAATGATTTCTAATCATTATTACCGTCATGGAGGAGCTGCAGGGAGACTTTACCCGCCTTCTAAACACTTATTCCTGGCTAAAACAATCAATGTATTTCCGCCAGGGTCACAGCCTGCTGCTGCTGCTGCTGCGGCGGCTGCTGCTGCTGCTCTCCCTCCCTAAATTCACATCAAACTCACCCAGCTTTCACACACTATTTCATGGGTAATAAAGCCATGTGCACACTGTATTTAAAGTAATGTTAGCCAGCTTTCAGACACTAATTCCTGGGGAAGAAAGTCACCCTGGACGGGTCATCAAATGTGATTGAAATGGACAGATTCCTGTACATTTCAATCACTTTTAATGGGAGTCGTGAGGCGTGGATGAAATGGCCATATCTTCCTTAAATTCACATCAAACTCACCCAGCTTTCACACACTATTTCATGGGTAATAAAGCCATGTGCACACTGTATTTAAAGTAATGTTAGCCAGCTTTCAGACACTAATTCCTGGGGAAGAAAGTCACCCTGGACGGGTCATCAAATGTGATTGAAATGGACAGATTCCTGTACATTTCAATCACTTTTAATGGGAGTCGTGAGGTGTGGATGAAATGGCCATATCTTCCTTAAATTCACATCAAAGTCACCCAGCTTTCACACACTATTTCATGGGTAATAAAGCCATGTGCACACTGTATTTAAAGTAATGTTAGCCAGCTTTCAGACACTAATTCCTGGGGAAGAAAGTCACCCTGGACGGGTCATCAAATGTGATTGAAATGGACAGATTCCTGTACATTTCAATCACTTTTAATGGGAGTCGTGAGGTGTGGATGAAATGGCCATATCTTCCTTAAATTCACATCAAACTCACCCAGCTTTCACACACTATTTCATGGGTAATAAAGCCATGTGCACACTGTATTTAAAGTAATGTTAGCCAGCTTTCAGACACTAATTCCTGGGGAAGAAAGTCACCCTGGACGGGTCATCAAATGTGATTGAAATGGACAGATTCCTGTACATTTCAATCACTTTTAATGGGAGTCGTGAGGTGTGGATGAAATGGCCATATCTTCCTTAAATTCACATCAAACTCACCCAGCTTTCACACACTATTTCATGGGTAATAAAGCCATGTGCACACTGTATTTAAAGTAATGTTAGCCAGCTTTCAGACACTAATTCCTGGGGAAGAAAGTCACCCTGGACGGGTCATCAAATGTGATTGAAATGGACAGATTCCTGTACATTTCAATCACTTTTAATGGGAGTCGGTGTGGATGGCCTGTTGAATCCGATTTTGAGCACTCTTTTCCCCGCATAAACTAGTTTAAATCACCGTTAAACACTTATTCTGTTGATGTCTATATAAGCGACTTCCCGCTATGCATTAAGTCGGTTATATGGACCCTGTACACTAGGCATACCGCGGCCGGTAGTAAATGTCCAACCATTGTACCCTCTGGTCCCTAGGGTATGTAAGGGTTACCAAAACACCCCGTGTTACCAAAACACTATTTTTTCATCCGTCGATGATACAGATATCCCAAATATCCTACTTTCGAGCAGTCCCTCTCATAAATGTCATGTCGAGTTTAATTACGTTTAACTTTAAACAATTTAGACCTATACATAGGGGTGGGCGATATGACGATATATATCGTCGTGACGATATTAGGTCTCCACGATATGCTTTTTCAGAGATATCGCCCTATCGTGATAAAAAAAAAAAATTGGAAAAAAAATTTGGAAAAAAAAAAAATAGCGGGAGGGGAAGAGGCTCTCCGTGCGCGGCGCAGGGGGCTATGACAGCGGACGGAGAGCCTCTTCCCCTCCCGCTCCCCCAGCCTCACCTACTGATATTAATTTCACCATATATCAAGCCCGATCGATTTCATAATGTCAGCGCACCTCTGCTTTCGTTCAGTCCGAGTTGTTTGACACGCTCCCAAAGTCCCCGCCCCCTTTCTTTGCAGCGAGCAACCATAGGGCAGGCATTTCATAAAGGGGCTCCTTATGAAAAGACTAGCAAACGGTGGAAAGACATAACTGACGTTGTGGCGTTTTATGTTTTTCCCTTCAGTTATGCTAAAGTCTTTTATTACACTTCAAGTCTACTCTAAAGTTTACATTTTAATTGTTTGGCACTGACTTTTCCTCATTGATGTTTTATGTTTTACTTAGTTATGTTTTACCCTCCTTTTCATGTTTATTGATGTTCACTGCTCACTTGTTCATTCATGGTTTCATTTCTGAAATAAAACCAGCTTGAAATGCTATTTTGGTCTGTTACTCCTTTTTGTTTTAGTTTCTGTTACCTTGTAGGTGCTTGTACTGTTAAGTAACTTGAAAAATAACCATAATAACCGACATGAAAAAATATCGTGATATATATCGTCTATCGTGATACTGCCTGAAAATATCGTGATAACATATTTTTCAATATCGCCCACCCCTACCTATACATCTCACAGAGTATTGAAAGCCCCTTGAGTTTGTTGGATCTCGTGAAGTCAATCGGTTCCACCTCAGCGCTGGTCCTCTCGTCCCATACGGTTTCTGTCGAGGTAGAGGAGGATCCGAGGATCCTGGAGCGCGCACCCACCAGCGTCCGGAGGTGTCCCCAATCGAACTTGCAGAGATCCTGCCGACAACGCCACCTGTTATGGAAATCTAGGACCCAACACAGCTGGAGAGTACAAGTCAAAGTGATCAAAACAAATAAATGGTGAATCGAGCAGAGCTGTCTTTTTGGTTATTTATTTGAAGCTTCAAATAACATGATACAATAAATATAGACACATGTCTGACAGAGCATAGAATAGTCTGCGAGAGTGTGCGCAGTACAATGAAAAAGCAGAGGTTATATAGGAAAAGAGTGGGAATGTTATAACTCTTGTGTTCACACGGTCACATTGTTATTAGACATCTTCTGGCCTTGAGCTGTAGATAGCATAACGGTTCTCAGAGTAGGGAAGTTCTTGTGTGAATGTGTGTGAGTCTCCCAGTAGCCAAAGCAGCTCTGTGGCCTTGAAGCGCGTAGAAGAAAAAGAAAACAGCACATGACATTTATGAAAAGCATTTGGTTTAAGCATATAAGGATATAATAAAAATGTCCACTACACTCTGCAGACCGTTCACATGCAGAAAAACCTTCATAACACACAAGGGGACGGGTGATAACTGGAAAAGCATGACATGTCACCTTTAATATCCAAGATTACCAACATAACAGTCCACCAAGTGTTCAAAGATATAAAAAAGCAGCTCATTGACAATATTTATTTTGTATTCAAACTGATAAAAGACTGCAGGAATAATTACACTTGAAGAGCCCTTCCTCTCTGACCAGAGTAGAGATTTCTGCCCTCTATAGGTAAGAAATGATGCATTATTGAACTATCTCTCCGAACATAAAGCTTATTTTCCTAGGGATCTATTGCACGGTTTTATATGTACAAAGCCGCAGATTTCTTGACATGGAAGAGCTCTTCTCACCGTGCTTATTTCACCCAGTCTGACCTCGATCCGACAGATGCCTTCAATTTCTCCTGCTTTGGGACGAGGGTGCATTGTGCATGAACTAAAAACAACTCTAAGGATCAGAGGTGTGTTTCTGCAAGAGTTCCTCGTTGGCGTTATCGCCATTAAGTAATGTCAGATGAAGCGTTTTGGCCCGATTGGCCCCTTTGCTTTTTGGCTGCAGCAGGTGAGGAAATTGATAAAATGTGCCACAGGGAAGATGGCTCCACACCAAGACAACTGGGACCATGGGGAGGATTAAGGATGGCTGTTCGATATCAGAGCCTGGAATGAAGCAATGTAATGCTGTTGCCTATCAAACTATCTGCACTAGTTTTTCTCAGAAGGGGTTGAGTAGGGATCAGAGATAAGTAGTGCCTACCTGTATGACAAACCAACCAAAACAGTATGCGTGATTAATTTCTGTTTCAATCTTTAGGGAAAATAACTTGGATGTGTATTTTGTAAAATGTGTAACTTTTTTTATTATAATTTCTTTGCATCTTTAATACTTTTTGATGCATGCTTTAGGTAACATTAAGCTGTCTCTGGCTCTTTTCTGCTGTAACAATGTAAATGTCCCCTCTGTGGGACTAATAAAGGTATTCTGATTAAAGTAAATGTTTATAGTGGCCAAATTATGATACTACACATTCATTATAGTCTGTGGGTGTTTCTCAATGTCGAGGACGCTTGCTTGGTAGGACATGTCTTCCGAGTCACTTGCTTCAGAAGCGAGGCAAGAATCCTTCCTAGCCTCGGAAAACGAAGAATGGTGGAACAGGCTAACAGGTGTGCGTCATATGCGAGGCCCCGCCTTAAATGGAGCGCGATTTCCGCCAAAGATTTGGAAATTGGTCCGTGCGCCAGAGTTCCAGTTAGCCGGTAATTACCGGACTATGACCGGTAAAATATGCTGAAGACCGGCAAATCTAAATCTCTCCGGTCAAAGTGTCCGGTCAAAATAATTTCCGTTTAGCGCAATACCGCATCAATTGCGCAACTTGCGCCATGTATGTGACAGACAAAAGAGTATGTGACAGACAATAATAGTCAATTCTAAGGTCTAACACTTAATGTGGAGAAAGAGATGTCCTGTATGGGTTGATTGTGCGTTGATCTGTTGGTAATGCCTCGGGGTTCCGGTGGGCATGTAAACAAATGCATAATGCTGCGCTATACTTTGCGGCCTCACCCGGTTGCATAGCGACGCTTATTGTTGAGGTGTCTTTTAATAAGCAGGTAGTCATATCATTAGCTAGAACTAGCTGGATCTGATCGATATGGACATAAACGCGAGTCTAATCTGACGGGAGAGAGAGATCAGCTGCTGCTGACGAGTCGACACGCAGCTCTGCATGATCACCTGCAGCGGTGAGCGGACAAAACACACTTCAGGTTAGAATATCACACGTAGCTATTTTAATTACCTCTCAAAATACCTACACTAGTTATAGATATGTTTAGTTTTACTGTCGGGTCACTCATTACTGATCCGCGAGCTGCATGAGACTGACGGGCTGTCAGGAGAGGGAGAGCGCTCCGTGTATTATTCCTGTGTTGTTATAAGTTACTATTCACTTTTGAATAATGTAGTTAATCTGCTATAATTAGTTTGTTTAATATCGAATCATATCAATTTGTTTTAAAGCTCAATAAATAACAAAGACCTTTGACCGGCACTTTTCAAATGTTGTCCGGAAGATTTAAACTTTAACAGACATGTTGACCGGCGAAAAAATATTCTAACGGGAACTCTGCCGTGCGCAAAGCATTGTGGGGATTTTAAGATCGTGGAGTCTACACATGTGCAGCCTCGAAATTTCTCGCTACGAAGGACACCGGGCTCGGTAGAATTCCAAGTATGCTGGACATTAGAACAGTCCTTTGGCGGCACTCGATGACGTAGCATGCTTGAAATAGTGGCTCTGGAGCATCCTTCCTCGACATTGAGAAACACCTTTTCACCTTTTCCCCATTGACTTATGCTGCATGGACAAAGAGACGTCTGTAAATTAGCATGTCATTCATTTTAAGCTAAATCAAAATCCTAGTACGAACACTCCTAAAGCTCTTATTTAAACCATTAGCATCCAAAAGTTGTAAAAATGTGCTAAGGAGAACTCAAGTTTGCATGCTCTATTGGCCCAAGTCAATGAATGATCGGGTGCTTTTTGAGAGTCGTTTTGAATCATGCACCAATCAGCATCTTTCATAGGAATGAATGGGGCCTCGTCTACTCTGTTTCCAGTTGTCTTTATACGTCAATGGAAAGCACCAGGAAAAAAGTTCAAACCATAAATTCAATTCCTAATTTGGTGTCTTTAGTCGTCTAAAATAGCTTTGAGTGACAAGTTACAGATGCCAAGATGTGGTTGGCAATGACTTAAGGGACTTTTATCTATAAAACATTTTGGGGTGATACTTGCTTGTCTTTTTGAGATATGAGCTGTATTTTTGGCTTCTGTTTAAGGTTAATTTGAATATTTTCTACTTTAAAATATATAATTTAAGTATTATTCCCTATGTACAATAACAAATAACTGAAGAGAGAAAAGTCAGAGAGGTGTAAACTGTTACGGTGTATGTTGGAAGCAGGACCCAAATGCAGATATAAACTGAAAAAACGGACGGCCCGGGGGCAAGACAGAGTCCAAGGTGGGGGTTATGTAGGGGCAAAGGCCACCGCGGCCGGGAAAGTCAGGGGGCCGGGCTCGAGGGCGAAGGCCGTGACTCTCAGGGGCCAGGGATCGAGGGTGAAGGCCGTGGCTCTCAGGGGACCGGGATTGAGGGTGAAGACTCCGGCTCTCAGAGGGCCGGGCTCGAAAGCGCTGATGGGACAGCTCCGGAGACCGGGCAGGACCCGGTGTCGGCCGGACAGAAACCGGAGCCGGTCGGACAGGCTTCGGCAGGATCCCCCACGGAAGTGGACCAGGAGTTGGCAGGAACCCCGGCGAGACAGGTGATGGACATGGGGCTGGCAGGGCCCCCGGTAGAACCTCCAACGGCACGGGATATAGGGTTGGCAGGACCCCCGGCAGGGGAGTAGACGGCGGGACCTCCAACGAGAAAGGCGAAAGGGTTGGCAGGACCCCCGGCAGAAGAGTAGTCTGCGGGACCTCCAACGGGACAGGACATAGGGTTGGCAGGACCCCCGGCAGGGGAGTAGACGGCGGGACCTCCAACGAGACCGGACCTAGGGTTGGCAGGAGCCCCGGCAGGGGAGTGGACGGCGGGACCTCCAACGAGACAGGACATGGAGCTGGCAGGACCCCCGGCAGGAGAGTAGACGGCGGGACCTCCAACGGGACAGGACATGGAGCTGGCAGGACCCCCGGCAGGAGAGTAGACGGCGGGACCTCCAACGGGACAGGACAAAGGGTTGGCAGGACCCCCGGCAGGAGAGTAGTCGGCGGGGCCTCCAACGGGACAGACATACGATTGACAGGACCTCCGGCAGAGGAGTAGTCGACGGAGCCCCCAACGGGACAGGACCCGGAGTAGGGACCCGAGAGGAGACTCGAGAGGAGACTCGAGAGGGGAACCAAGGGGGAACTCGAGAGGGGACTCGAGAGGAGACTCGAGAGGGGAACCAAGGGGGAACTCGAGAGGGGACTCGAGAGGAGACTCGAGAGGGGAACTAGAGAGGGGACTAGAGGAGGGACTAGAGAAGGGAACTCGAGAGGGGACTGGCGAGGGAAACTAGAGGAGGGACGAGAAGAGGGACGAGAGGAGGGACTAAAGGAGGGACTAGAGCAGGGACTAAAGGAGGGACTAGAGCAGGGACTAAAGGAGGGACTAGAGCAGGGACTAAAGGAGGGACTAGAGGAGGGAACTGGAGAGGGAACTGGAGAGGGGACTCGAGAAGTGACTAGAGATAGGACTAGAGAAGGGAACTCGAGAGTGGACTCGAGAGGGGACCAAGAGGAGGGACGAGAGCAGGGACTAGAGCAGGGACTAGAGCAGGGACTAGAGCAGGGACTAGAGGAGGGGACTCCAGAGGGGACTCCAGAGGGGACTCCAGAGGGGACTCCAGAGGGGACTCCAGAGGGGACTCCAGAGGGAACTCCAGAGGGAACTCCAGATGGGACTCCAGATGGGACTCCAGATGGGACTGTGGCAGCTGGAGCCGGAAACCTGGCTGTAAGGTCCGGAGCGGAAGCCTGGACCCTGGCTGTGTAAGCCAGGTAATCCAGTATGGACGCAAAGCTGCGTGGGCCGGTACTGGAGCATGGAGGCATGGCTGCTAGCTTGGCTTTGCGCCTCCTTCGCTTAGCAGCCGCCTGTGGCATCAAAAAAGCTGAATCCGCTGGGTCCATCTTGGGTCGGTTCGTAATGTTACGGTGTATGTTGGAAGCAGGACCCAAATGCAGATATAAACTGAAAAAACTCCTTTATTTCAAGGCTAGGGCTAGGGATATAAACAAAGACAAAACAGAACACTCACCGACGACCTAGTCATGACACAAGACGAACCGACATTGAACACTGGGAGATAGGGGAATTTAAACACAGGGTAACTAGACACAGGTGGGAACAATCAGGGGTGGGGCCAACACTGATGAGCACAGGAGACACACAAGGAGTGACAGGTGAAAACAATCAGACAACTAGACACACCAGGGAACTAACGACGGGAGGAAAAACACAGGGAAAAGGACCAGACAATATACAAGGAGGAAAATACCCATAACCAGACATACAAAACTACAAACGTGACAAAACATGAGAATCCTGACATAAACACAACATATGGAAGAAAAACATCTTAAATACTGTGTTAAAGTTGGGCAGGGCGATATAGCTAATTAAAAATGTCATGGTAAAATATTTCTGTCCCCAAAAAATCACAATTCTTTATGCTAAATCTAAATGCAAGATGTGAGATGTTTAAGATATGCAAGATATGTTGTACCAATAATTAAAAAAGTGAACTCCCCTCTCCGTATTGGTCTGACCTTTGCTGAAGTTGGCGCTGGCCCCTCTGTCCAGGAGCAGTTCTGTGAGCTCGTAGTTAACCACACTGACGGCACACATGAGAGGCGTCCAATCAAAGCCGAGCCTGGTCTCCACGTCCATGCCTGTCCACAGCAAACGGATCACATTAAGAGCGGCAATGAAATGATTATATAAATAACACAAGATGTCCCTAATGACCCCCAGCACACAAAGATGCAAACAGAAAACAAGATCCTGTTGTTTTGTTCAAACTTCCTCTTTTGAATTATTGTTTTTCCCCATCTCGAATGATTTCAGAAAATCACAACCAGTCGCTTAAACAATGTTTTCTACATTCTCACTGTGAAGGAAGTCTGTCCCCACCACCAATTCAACCATTTAGACATCCTTATACACAAACAAACTGTATATAATACAACAATTTAATTTTAAGACAACAGGACTCCCATGCAAGAATATTTTCTTATTTTTATCTACCAGTGTTTCAAACGTGTAGTTAATTGATCGTCTCCACCTGAGGAAGTCTAATAATTCTGTGCCAAAATATGCAAAAAAGATAATGTCTAAAGAACTCAGTATATGGGCACACTGACAACAAAGTTAATCAAATATTATTTTTTAACAAAAGTTGGGCATGTTAGGAGAGTACTTGCCATCGTCCAACAGCTGTTTGACAGTCCCAACGTCTCCTTTACTGATGGCTTGTTTCAACAGCGACACATTATCTTGTGCATGTGGCACAACAGCATCCTGATCCTGAGACAAAAGGGAAGGATTAGGATGGATTTACACTTTTTTTTTACAATTATATATATATATATTTCCAGCCATTATGTGTGGATGGCATTGACAAGTGTCCATATAGGTCAGGGGTCGGCAACAGGCGGGCCGCGGTCCGGACCCAGACCTATAATCAATACATTAATAGGGGATTTCAATGTAGACGGGGCGATTCTATTTAACCGCCGCCGACAGGGGGCGAAAGAGACGAGTGAGCGATACAGGGAGAGAAACACAGAACAAGAGATGAGAGCGCGGCAGAGAGAATCGGAGAGGAAAGTGAGTGAAGAGAATAATTAGCACAGGGAGAGAAGCGGAGAGGACTGGAGAGTGAACAGACGTGTTAGCGGCAGACAGGGAGAGACAAATAATTACACATGGCGCTCTCCAAGAAGAGGAAAGTGGACAGTGAGAACAGAGCTTTTAACCCTGAGTGGACTCATTCATGTTCATCCTGCCCACTGGGAGCACAGAGCCAGTGTGTCTCATTTGTTCAGAGACCGTGGCGCTCATTAAAAGTGCCAAAACGCCACTATGAGACAAAACACAAAGTGTTTGACCAAACATTCCCTCTCAAGTCAGAACTGAGGTCACAAAACATAAGCAGTCTCAGAGCCCAATATGATTAGTCCACCAGGATCAAAATTAAAACTAAATATCGTTCCAGGCTAACCGAGGCTAACCAATGAGCACCTGCATGTGTGTGAGAATGGCCCTGACACCATTTCAGCCCAGATTTAAACTCCTGGCAGGACAAGCTCCAGCTCAATTCTCACACTGAATTAAAACAAAGCGAGGGACTGCAATATAAGAGGGAAAGAAAGAGACACTTTATTTTATTTATCTAAAATTAAGCACTTTTAAGATGCACATTTTAAAAAGCTATTTTATTTATTTTCTCTATTTTATTTTTAAATGCAGCCCGAGAGGAACATTACACATACCCACAGTATTTACTGTATATCTGTATAGTTCAATGTGAATTGACAATAAATAGTTGTTTTTGTACTTTCTTTATTTGATTGGCAGTCAGTTGTTGATTACATGCAGACGTTGATAAAGCTACTTCAATATATATCACACTAATTCATAAAGCAAGTTAGACATTTTGATGTTCCGGACCTTTGCATGGGGAGATTTTCTCTAACTGGACCTCGTTGAATTTTAGTTGAATACCCCTGATATAGGTGAACAAAGTACTTGACCTTGCAAGTACTAAGAGATATATTGGATAACTATCGTACACTTATGTCCAAGTTATATACTAAACATGTATACATGGTGTTAGGGTAGGTAGTTTTAATGACTTTGTATACTGCAGGGAAGCTTGTGAATTGACTCCAGGTGGAACTAAAGACTGATGTAAGTGTTGATTATATTTCACATTATTAATCCAAAACTGTAACTAAAGGTGTTACATACTTGTAGTTGAGTAGAAGTACAAAGTAGCATAACATTGATACACTCAAGTAAAGTACAAGTCTCTTAAAAGTGTACTTAAATCTACTTAGTTACTTTACACCACTGGTAATGATTGCTAGAAGCTAAGACCATGAAGGAAAATTAGCGGCAGTGCTATTTCAACACAAAAGTCTACCTTTATCCCCATTTTGACAATACATTTACGAATATATATATCTAACATCCTGACTATAACGAGTTTGTGCCAGCCTGTTAGCTTTTGTTTCTATTTTACCGGCTATAAAACAGCGAGTTTGCATCGTCAAAAGAAGCCAATGATAGCCCAACACATGTTAGCTACTAGCTAGTGAGCTAATGTAGCTTCTGTTCGTTTCTAGTAGCTAACACGCGTTTTCAGAAAAGATGAGAACGGTTTTATAACATCACCTTAATTTGAGGGGACTTTTTATCCAAACAAAACCCGATATCCCAATCGTCGTTGCTACCTTCGCTTTCATCTCCCGCCGGGAAGGAGTTTGCAGTTATGATGTCCATAGTTAATTGTTAGCAGCTAAGTGGCTAATGCAACAATTACACCGCGCAGGTGAAGTTTTTTTTTTTTTTCAACTTTATTGAGCAATTATTCCAATACATCAGAAAAAGGAAGAGGTGGGAACTAACTGAGTACATTTACTCAGGTACTTTTACTCCACTACATTTGATAACACTTTAATGATCAATCATTATAAAACGTATCATATTATTCTGAAATGGACCAATCTGCACAATGACTACTTTTACTGTCGCTACTTTAACTATATTTTGATGCTAATACTTTTCTACTTTTACTTGAGTAACATTTTGAATGCAGGACTTTTACTGTAACAGAGTATTCCTACACTTTGGTACTTCTACTTTTACTCAAGTACAAGAGCTGAGTACTTCTACTTTTACTCGAGTACAAGATCTGAGTACTTCTACTTTTACTCAAGTACAAGAGCTGAGTACTTCTACTTTTACTCAAGTACAAGATCTCAGTACTTCTACTTTTACTCAAGTACAATATCTGAGTACTTTTACTCAAGTACAAGATATGAGTACTTTTAATCAAGTACAATATCTGAGTACTTCTTCTTTTACTCAAGTACAAGATCTGAGTACTTTTACTCAAGTACAAGATCTGAGTACTTTTAATCAAGTACAATATCTGAGTACTTCTACTTTTACTCAAGTACAATATCTGAGTACTTCTCCTTTTACTCAAGTACCAGAGCTCAGTACTTCAACTTTTACTCGAGTACAAGATCTGAGTACTTCTACTTTTACTCAAGTACAAGATCTCAGTACTTCTACTTTTACTCAAGTACAAGATCTGAGTACTTTTACTCAAGTACAAGATCTGAGTACTTTTAATCAAGTACAATATCTGAGTACTTCTACTTTTACTCAAGTACAATATCTGAGTACTTCTCCTTTTACTCAAGTACCAGAGCTGAGTACTTCAACTTTTACTCGAGTACAAGATCTGAGTACTTCTACTTTTACTCAAGTACCAGAGCTGAGTACTTCTACTTTTACTCCAGTACAAGATCTGAGTACTTCTACTTTTACTCCAGTACAAGATCTGAGTACTTCTACTTTTACTTAAGTACAAGATCTGAGTACTTCTCCCACCTCTGATAGACGCATTTGGTCTTTAACTGTGAATGCTATGCTATCTTATGCTAGTTTGATATGACTAGCATTTAGTCATCTGTTTCAACTCATGATTAATGTTAACGCTTTTGTTTTTTTGTCCAAAGGCTCTGGATAAGTGGATATGGTGGGTGAGTGCTCTTTCTAGTGTACATCTCACATCAATACAATCAATTAAATATATTCCACTTGTAATAACAAAGCCACGACTAAAAAGTAGAGCAGCTTCTGGCAACTTTCAACTATCGCTTTCATAGTTATCCTATCAGTTATAATAACATAAGTAGCTAAAGGAGACTTCCCTCATGCTGTATGAGCATACGTGTCGATGGAAATCAGACCACTTCATGTTTCTATTTACAAATAATGCCCTTACTAACTTTCTATTTGTTTGGGACAATTGGTAGTCTGTGTTTGCAATATTTCAGGCGTTTTTTAAAGCTCCTTTATTGACCATCTCCAAGTGTTGAAAATGTTTTTACAAGTAAGGGTGATTTAAAAACTGTAGTGGATACATGAAGAGGTTGTAATCTAAGATAAGCAATTTAGGCAAGACATATTTATTATATAGCACAATTCAAACACTTAGTTTTAAGCAGCTTTACATATACTCTCATTAAATCAATCCACAGCATCATATAAGTATTTTTATTTTATTTTCTATTTCTTTGAACAGGTGAGGACTGAAATCATACAATACAATCAGTTAAGAATAATAAAATAATAAGTATAACCGTACTAAGTATAATGAATAGTACGGTCACAATGGATATGAAAGAGGTCAGACAAAAAAAAGACATTTTATTAAATTTATTTTAAATTCTTTATTCCGGGTCAAATAGTATTTATATAGCAGTTTTCTCGGTAACAGTTCAATCCTTTTAGTGACCCAAACAAACCAACATGCAATATATAAGAAAAATATGCACAAATATAAATAATACATGAATACATTACAAAATTATGATAATAGTAAGTAATTAAAACTGCAGACGGGATGTTTTCTGTGTATCCCCCTCCTCCTTTTGAAGTTGGAGAATAAAGAGCTATTCATAACTTTTTGATGATTAAAAACACTTAATAAAAACCAACATAACTCACAAGACTGAATAAAATCTATTAAAAGTCAAACTAAACGTACCTGTTAAGGCATCAAAGTCACACCCAAATCTACACTACACTACATTTCCTCTGAACATGCACGCGCATATTCCCCACTGACCTCACACGATGACTGTTCATCCTGCCTGGATCAATATCTGTGAGCTGAAGTGGCCTCATGTGCATCAGCTGGCTTCACCTCTCCACTTGTTGCCACAATAAGCGACCTGATGCTCGTCAGCGTGGACATGACGTGCACGTTTTTTGGCGAGCTCATAAATAAAGGATGGCCTGTCCTCTCACTGTCAGTCTGAAGGAGAGGCAGCAGAGGGAAGGTGGCACCATTGGAGACGCTCACAGGACAGATATATATATATATATACCAGGGTTTTTTCTTTCGGAGGGAAGGAAGATATCTAAACCGTGACATCATATTTACCGGAGGCACACAAGTGGAAGATAACACAGGCGCAAATGTGACTTGAGGAACAGACTCAGGTGCAAAGAAAGCAAACTGGCGGTGCACTTACTATGCAGAAGTCACCAGTGGAAGATGCAAACTTCCTCTCCAAATATTTCTTCTGGTAAGTCATGTTTTCTTCTACATCCTTTGATTATCTCTGGACGGCAAGGTGCAGCTGCTCATTTGGTGACTTGCACATTTATATCTTGAGTAATTAACGACTAAATCACTTGCTACATATCTGTATTTGGTCATTGTAGAGTTTTAAGCGTTTTTGGCGGTGTTTTGAGATATGTGTTGCCAGTTTTGCATGGGCTCAGGTACAAATATGATTCTGTTTTCTGATTGACAAGTTTGTTTATGATGTATTTGCGTCGTAATTTGCTTCCAACGAAGAGTAAATCAATACAAAAGTGCACTGGGTAGCAGAAATGGCCTTTTTTGGGCCGTTTTCCCATTGGGATACCCAGCTAGTGGGACACCATATTAGGTAAAGGGATAACCTCGATACTTTGGTGTCCATTGGCAGTGTAATGGCGCATTTCCACTGCAGCGGGATAGCCCCGTTTAAGCGTCCCTAAGCGTCCTCGCTCAGGCCTCGGGCTGCCTCGCTGGCCGTCCGAGGCCGTGGCGCATTTCCATTACAGTTTAGGACCTGGGGTAGCAACGCAGTGTAGGCGGGGCGTCGGCTTTTTGGGCGGAGCGACGCTGGGTAAAACTGCAGTGGCGTCATTTTCAATGCGACACAACTCACAAAACAATGGAGGATGTGGAAGCGATCGTTTTCTTGTTTATTGTGAAATCCATGGTGCTGACATGCTGTGCTCTGCATAACGTCTGCGAGAGTCATGGAGAGGACTATGATGATGGGTGGAATGCACCAGCAGCAGAGCCTGGGGTAGCAGTGTCTCAAGGTGTCTTTGATGCGCTACCTGAATACCTACATATGCATTGTATTGCATTCATTGTATTGAACATAAATACATCTTTTTTTTTCATATACATGTGTTTGTCAAATGTTTTAAACAAATGTTATCTGAATTGAATATTTAGTAAATATTTGAATTTCAAGCACCAGTAAGTACTGCCCCATAATAAGAACATTTGAGGAAATATCAGATCATGAAAAGAAAATCTTTCTAATAAATTAAGCGAATATCAAAGCTAACTATAAACATAAATACTAAAGTGTAAAACACAGCAAAACTATATTCATAAATGCAAGTGTAAAATAGTGTGGACAATTGTAAACATGGATGGAGACTAACGTATCCACAACATAAAATAATATATTAAATATAACCTCAATCTTTCTTCTAGACATGTTAAAAGCTTGCTTGAATGGGTTATAGGTTTATTTTGTTCTCTCGTCTTTGAAATATATAAGGAATGTGTTGTTTGAGTCTAGTAGAACGAGGCTATTACAATTGAGCAATTTCTACATGTATTATGTATTTATCATGTATTCTAAAATACTATTACAAAATAAACATGTAATAATGTTTTAGAGGAGGACCTCAAGCTAGCAAACTCAATTTCTTGCTTTAAATCTCTTAAAAGTAAGGGGCTTTTTCCTAACATACCCTAGGGACCAGAGGGTACAATGGTTGGACATTTACTACCGGCCGCGGTATGCCTAGTGTACAGGGTCCATATAACCGACTTAATGCATAGCGGGAAGTCGGTTATATAGACATCAACAGAATAAGTGTTTAACGGTGATTTAAACTAGTTTATGCGGGGAAAAGAGTGCTCAAAATCGGATTCAACAGGCCATCCACACCGACTCCCATTAAAAGTGATTGAAATGTACAGGAATCTGTCCATTTCAATCACATTTGATGACCCGTCCAGGGTGACTTTCTTCCCCAGGAATTAGTGTCTGAAAGCTGGCTAACATTACTTTAAATACAGTGTGCACATGGCTTTATTACCCATGAAATAGTGTGTGAAAGCTGGGTGAGTTTGATGTGAATTTAAGGAAGATATGGCCATTTCATCCACACCTCACGACTCCCATTAAAAGTGATTGAAATGTACAGGAATCTGTCCATTTCAATCACATTTGATGACCCGTCCAGGGTGACTTTCTTCCCCAGGAATTAGTGTCTGAAAGCTGGCTAACATTACTTTAAATACAGTGTGCACATGGCTTTATTACCCATGAAATAGTGTGTGAAAGCTGGGTGAGTTTGATGTGAATTTAAGGAAGATATGGCCATTTCATCCACACCTCACGACTCCCATTAAAAGTGATTGAAATGTACAGGAATCTGTCCATTTCAATCACATTTGATGACCCGTCCAGGGTGACTTTCTTCCCCAGGAATTAGTGTCTGAAAGCTGGCTAACATTACTTTAAATACAGTGTGCACATGGCTTTATTACCCATGAAATAGTGTGTGAAAGCTGGGTGACTTTGATGTGAATTTAAGGAAGATATGGCCATTTCATCCACACCTCACGACTCCCATTAAAAGTGATTGAAATGTACAGGAATCTGTCCATTTCAATCACATTTGATGACCCGTCCAGGGTGACTTTCTTCCCCAGGAATTAGTGTCTGAAAGCTGGCTAACATTACTTTAAATACAGTGTGCACATGGCTTTATTACCCATGAAATAGTGTGTGAAAGCTGGGTGAGTTTGATGTGAATTTAAGGAAGATATGGCCATTTCATCCACACCTCACGACTCCCATTAAAAGTGATTGAAATGTACAGGAATCTGTCCATTTCAATCACATTTGATGACCCGTCCAGGGTGACTTTCTTCCCCAGGAATTAGTGTCTGAAAGCTGGCTAACATTACTTTAAATACAGTGTGCACATGGCTTTATTACCCATGAAATAGTGTGTGAAAGCTGGGTGAGTTTGATGTGAATTTAAGGAAGATATGGCCGTTTCATCCACACCTCACGACTCCCATTAAAAGTGATTGAAATGTACAGGAATCTGTCCATTTCAATCACATTTGATGACCCGTCCAGGGTGACTTTCTTCCCCAGGAATTAGTGTCTGAAAGCTGGCTAACATTACTTTAAATACAGTGTGCACATGGCTTTATTACCCATGAAATAGTGTGTGAAAGCTGGGTGAGTTTGATGTGAATTTAAGGAAGATATGGCCATTTCATCCACACCTCACGACTCCCATTAAAAGTGATTGAAATGTACAGGAATCTGTCCATTTCAATCACATTTGATGACCCGTCCAGGGTGACTTTCTTCCCCAGGAATTAGTGTCTGAAAGCTGGCTAACATTACTTTAAATACAGTGTGCACATGGCTTTATTACCCATGAAATAGTGTGTGAAAGCTGGGTGAGTTTGATGTGAATTTAGGGAGGGAGAGCAGCAGCAGCAGCAGCAGCAGCAGCAGCAGCAGCAGCAGCCGCCGCAGCAGCAGCAGGCTGTGACCCTGGCGGAAATACATTGATTGTTTTAGCCAGGAATAAGTGTTTAGAAGGCGGGTAAAGTGTTCCTGCAGCTCCTCCACGACGGTAATAATGATTAGATATAATTGCCAGTGTGAGAGAGGTTTTCTTTTCAGCAATGTTGATGGAAGGAATGGAGGCTGGAGTCCGCTTTATATCAAACACCTGAGTTTATTGAGAGCCACGGCCGGGAGCATTGGCAGGGTTCTCACACGACTTCATCATGTGATTCCCCAGCCAACACTGAAGATTACACAGAAACACAGCGCAAATCTACACAGATAATCAAGGAGGAGCCTCTATTTCGCGCGTCTTCTGATCGATAATCACAAAAACACATGGATTCAGAGACAAAGACAGTCTGTTAAAGTCCTCTGGCAGTTAGTCACAGTCCCCCAACAGGAAAGCGGAACCTTTAACCCTTTAAACCTTTAACCCCCTGCTCTAAGTTATAGCAGACCTATGTGAAACACAAAATGCTTTTTGGTACAAACACATAAACAAAAATATTTCCCTCACAGATCCACGCTTTTATCAATTCATTGATAACCAATTAACATTAGTCTAAGAATATTTTCAGTCACTACTTGAATCAAATAAAACGTCCTCAGAGTTGGGTGGATTCCTCATTACATTAATCACATCAAAAGCAGAATAAGATTGGAGCAGCCAATCACAATGGTTGATACAGACAACCATAATAGAAAAATCATCTTTCTTCAGTGTTTGATTTCTTTTGTCAAAAAGCACAATAATAACACATGTGCAATACAAAAATATAATAGTAAAATATATGTTTCAAAAACAAGATCTTTTATCATTTATCCCTCAGTTAATCTCATTCATCAAACACAAATTCAAATTCAGCTTACATCTTTAAAGATTTACTTTAAGGTAATTACTTATTAAAACACAATTAGAATGTAGGATTATAAGAAATCCAATTGAGGTATAAAATCAGAATCAATAGGGATTCAGTTAAAAATTCACAGTTAAGGTATAAATTCACAGTGATGAATCGATCAATCTGTAATCTGTAAAGGTACAGTGTCCTCAATCTTTAGCATTACTTTTCGTTTACTTCAATACACTTATTCAAGAGTAAGGCACTTTACTACATACATTTTATTCAAATACATTTGTTTAACATCTGAAAAGGAAAAGTTAGGCATTTTATTTCAACAACCTGAGGAAAGAAAAGTCAAAATATCTATTCGTTTGAAACCGTCAGGCAGGTAATTGTATTTACTGTATCAACAATGAGAGAGACTAGGCCCTCGTACTGTTAAGATTGCTCAGAGTCTGTGGGGAAAAGTTGTACCAATCCTCAGCCTCCTCGCTAATTCTGGATGCTATGTCCAGCTAACTAAACCAGCTTTCGTGAAAGGAATTGGGCTAAACATGGGAGAATGCATAGATTCTGGCATATTTTGGCACAGCAAACAGTTGCTAATATTGTGTTCATGGGCGTAGTCTAACATTAAGTTTACTGCAGAATTAGTTTTAGTTTGTTTAAAAGGAGCGATTAAGGCCTTTTTTGAAGAATCTACCTCACCTCCTGAGTGTTTACTTGGAGTGGATGGAACATTTGTTTTTTTCTCTGGTTCAGACAGGTCGCACACAGCAGCACCTGGGTCGGAAACCTGGTAAGCTGGTTTCCTCGTTGTACATTTTACCTGGTAATGATTAAGGATAGTAACATTGTCTGTTATAATATTAGAAATATCTTATTGTTCAATACATTATCAATCTGAAAATATCAATTAATTTATTTGTTTAGTGTGAAAGTGTAATCTGATCTGACAATTAATTTATTTGTTTAGTGTGAAAGTGTAATCTGATCTGACAAAATATATTTGTCACCACTATGTAACACATATCTGTTCATCGGAAATATAAAAACAATCATTAATTGTACATCTGTAATCATCTGGTCATTCAATTCAAATGTTATCTTTGTACAAGAGCTCGAAGAACATGTCCTCCTGACTCGTTCTCCTCCTCTCTTTATGACACAGAATGTCTGGTGTGTGAAGGCATCCCGATACTGTAGATTAGCACTGAGGTGCTGATTGGCTCAAAACTCTTCTTCCCCAGAGCACCATATTTCAAACCCCCCAATTGCTCTGCTTTTGTGGCTCATTCAGTGAGCACTTTATGATCTCCCAGTGAACCAGAGGCTCATCTGCCTGCATTCCTTCTGCTGTCTGCTTGAGAGCAGAGCCTATTCCAAGTAGCACATCCAGATGCCACCCCCGTGATGGGAGAGGTTAGGAAGAAATCTGCCCTTCCAAGAACCATGGAGCCTCTGAAGCCATCGCTCGTCCTGCAGAGTTGTCTGAGCAGAAAGATGAAGAAGCATCCCATCCCATCAGAAAGTTGAAGATTAGAATCCTCTCATCTCGAAAGACCTCGTGCCTCCTTGCCCGTGGCTGGGGGTGCTCTCTGCAGCCAGAGGGTGTGACCCTCTCTCTCTGACCCTTGACCTTCAGAGCTGTCCTAGTGATTGGGTTAACACTTGATAGGGATGTTTTCCTGAGTGCAGACAACTCAAAGTAATGGATTAGCACATTATCATTCAATTACAAAAATACGATAGGCCCCTCAGAATTATTTGGGAGCCTTCCTGACACATGCACATGCATACATGTAAGGTTTGTGTTAGTCATTTAACATGCAAGAATCATATACTCATCAGTCCAAAGCAGAGAAATGTTATTTTAAGTTAAATGTGAGCTAGTCCCTGTGGATATAACCCGTTCTCAATTATTCTAAATATTATATTAATTCACCATTTACCGTTTGATAAAAGATTAGTTTATCAGAAGTACATTTCCTCTTCCATAAACATAGGTTTGAGAAATGAATGTTTCAATATGAGATCAATTACTCAAATATAATTGACTCTCCCCTCCCTTTTCTTACATATGTCACATAATGTAATAACAACGTAGGAGTCTATTTAACCATGGTATCGTCTATAAGCTATTAATCGAGAAAACTCAGTATCAGCACGCAACTTGCAAATAACTCTTCTCTCTTTCCTATCCCTCTCTTATCCTCATCTCTCTATTCTCTCCTCCACATCTCTCTCTATTCTCTCTCTCTATTCTCTCTTTCTATTCTCTCTCTCTATCCTCATCTCTCTATTCTTTCTTCCACATCTCTCTCTATTCTC
The DNA here is from genome assembly GCF_902827115.2 of Pseudochaenichthys georgianus. Lineage (NCBI taxonomy): Eukaryota > Metazoa > Chordata > Actinopteri > Perciformes > Channichthyidae > Pseudochaenichthys > Pseudochaenichthys georgianus. The sequence continues at coordinate 27,728 of NW_027262353.1, forward strand.
TCTCTCTATTCTCTCTTTCTATTCTCTCTTTCTATTCTCTCTCTCTATTCTCTCTTTCTATTCTCTCTTTCTATTCTCTCGTCCACAGCTCTCTCTATTGTCTCTTACTTCAGTTAGATATGAAATAAAACATAGAAGTCCATGTAGGCATGGTAGAGGTCATAATCCATCAGTCGAGAAAACTCAGTATCAGCTGTGCGCAACTAACAAAAACAATTGTGAGAACCATATATTATGCAGGAAATGCACACCACAAACAAACAAACAAACAAAAACAAAGCATCTCTGATTTGGGAGGAACAGCTTCAACCCCCTAAACATCTGAGTCACCACTGAAGGAGCATGAATGATAGTGGGCGTCTGAGGGTGTCTTTACTGAGAAATGTCAAACAAATTCAAAACCTTACATTTGAAAACAGGTTTGCATTCCTCCACTTAAGGTGACGTTATCATTGGAAACAATAAGAACAAACTATTTTGATATAGAATCTATAAATTGAATCTTTAGAGCAGAACAGAATGGTTGTATTTTTAGCCTAAGCTCCGTGCAGCCTCATGGTCTATATAATGTGAATATATGTAGTAGACAGTAACAGGCCCCTGACAACAGGCCTATACTAAAAATGGTAGGGGCTTTTCACAGCTTGCCAACCTGCAGGCATCCTCTGCATAGCAGTATGGATAGCCTTAAAAAACAAACAAACCCACTCTGTGGTAACGAGAGTCATATTTCTGACCCCTGTGCCCAAGTGAAGCCGTTTGACTCATCTGACTGACCCAAGGGTTTGGAGCTGGTGTGACAGGGAGGCTTCCAAGTGTTCAGAGCAGACGTCAAGCTTTCAGTTCATGGCTCGGTGGGGGGGAGCAGACCCACGTGAGACAGTATCAACGGCTGTAAAGTTCAGTTTGAGGAATGTCATTCTCTCTGTGAGCAGGGAATGGTGTCCATTCTCGGACCAGACCATTAATGTCATGTAGCGCAGCCATAGCATCTCTGTGACTGCACTCAGCCGGTCTGTAGTAGGGCAGAGCTGGGTGACTTTTAGTGAAGCCGTCCGAAGCCATAGACAACAAACGGAACACAGGATCATCAATGTCTCTCTTTACCAGTGGCTCAATCGTAAAAGAAATTAGTGGGGAAATGTGGAACACTAATCCATCATGTGAAATGTTGAGTTAATTTAAATAATTACTTATGGGATGAAATCAAATTATCATTAATATTAGAAACTAAAGTCAGTTAAAATAGGACTTGCACGGATCAGAATCTAATCAATACACCATTTTCCCAGCTCTGTAATGAAATGGATGACAAGCAGGTATGCAAACTTGTCACCCTTTTGAATCCAAACTAGGGTCGTTTGTGTGATTCATGTAGATCTGCAATACAAATATTATTTGGGGCATGGGCAAGGTTGCCAACTCTGGGTACCCTGGCTGGATTGGAGATTTCGATATCATGGGTTTAATTACACACATGCGCACGAAATGACTGCTATCGTGTCAGTAGCGGGACCTTAGCATAGATGTAGGATATATATATAAATGCACAATATTGGACTCAGACTATAAAAGGGCACACAGTGTCATTCACTAATGAAAGTCAAACACATGTTTGTTTCCACTGTTTTATTGTGTGCCTGTCATGATAAGCATTAATTGACGTATCAGCTCCTGAGTATTTTTTGGTTTTTTTTTTTTTTTTTTTCTTCAAATCCTGCTGTGACATTAGTCTTTAATCCTAGATATGTTCTTTAGGTGATAGTAGGCTGATTTAGTAACTGTAAATCACTTACACGTGTGTGTGTGTGTGTGTGTGTGTGTGTGTGTGTGTGTGTGTGTGTGTGTGTGTGTGTGGTGTGTGTGTGTGTGTGTGTGTGTGTGTGTGTGTGTGTGTGTGTGTGTGTGTGTGTGTGTGTGTGTGTGTGTGTGTGTGTGTGTGTGTGTGTGTTTGTTTGGTTGGGGGTAGCCAGATGTTCCTCTTTGTGCCTTTAGGCCATACAACCCCCAATGGTCGCTCTGTGGTCTTGCTCAGATTCTCTGCCCCTCCAAAGGTCACGCCTGTGATTGACCTCGGGTGCAGGATTTTAGGAGCAGAGGAAAGGGGAGATTCCGTCCAAAATGCAAACCTCTCCATGACTTGTCTTTAAAACGTTCTTTAAGTCCTGTATTAAGTCTTCTGTTATGTAGCGGAAAATCCCATTTAAAAATGAAGAGCAAAATAGTTTAGTTTACTTCTCTGTCTGTTCGGATTTGGAAATGTTTATGATTTATTTTGTGTGCTCGTGAACGAGAGAAGGAGAAAAAAACATTTACCTTTGAACTGCAATTACTTATCTTAAAATTGCAACATTATACTCCTTAAAAAAAAAATTGCTCAATTCGTTTAAACACATTTATTATGTGCACAATAAAACCTCAACAAGTATATTGATCCTGGCTTAACCAGCGACCTTTACTCTATTGTTCATAAGCTCAGTATTTGACAACTATTAGGATTGTAGTAATGTCTGTATAGACCAATTGTACTAGAAATAATTTGAAACAGTTTAATAAAGAATGTTAAACTATATTTAAACTGTAATTGAACTTCAACGTATATCAATTATCTGATTCCAGTGGCCAGTTGGAAACAGACAATCAACAAGGTTTTCATTTTGCAGCAACAGCGCAAAAGTTTCAATTACTGTCTGACTACATTGCATTTAGCTGACGCTTTTATCCAAAGCGACTTACATTAAGTACATTCGACTAGGAAGACACAACCTTGAAGAAAACAGAACCCTATAAGTACATCAGGCCTCACAGAGCCAAGCACCTCAAGTGCTTCTCAACTGGCTATAGATAAGCGTTCTGTCTTATCTTCTTTGTTTTGGAATGTGTTCAATACATTACGGTTTTTTTTATTATTCATTATTACCATATAATACATAGATTTAAGAATAAATGAAACAAATAATACAACATTGAGCTGTTTGAGCTTTTCATCTTTACATTATTGTTTTATTTCTCTCAAGTCATTTAATTTTGGTGAAATAACTGAAGTTTTTAGTTCATTTTACCCTGGCTGTGGACTGATTCATTATGAGTTGTTACAACGCATGCACAAGACGGCGGGTAGACAAACAAACACGAAACAATTATACAAACAAACACTGCAGTTAGACAAACAAACATAAAAACTCTCAACAACTCAGCCTGACAAAAAACTCTTCCAGCCTATTTTAATCCGAATTAGGGAGACTTTCAGAGGGGCCACTAATTATGAGCCCTCTATCCTCATAATTCTCGTGTATCTGCAAACACAGCCAAATTCAGCAATTCATACAACATTCTCAAACCACACATTAGGCACTTTCTTTAGTTCAAAAGCGTAAATAATTGCGGATAATGCTGTATGCTCCTTTTTTCTACGTGCAGCTCTCCCCAGGGGGCGGAGAATCGGCACCTCAGCAGAAATGCTATTTATCCTCTGAAAACTCCTAAATTCGGCGATTTGTTTAAATACAAATCTTGCGCAAACACAGCCTAAATTCGGCAATTCATACAACATTCTCAAACCACACATTGAGCACTTTCTTTAGTTCAAAAGTGTCAATAATCGCGGATAATGCTGTATGCTCCTTTTTTCTACGTGCAGCTCTCCCCAGGGGGCGGAGAATCGGCACCTCAGCAGAAATGCCTAAATTCGGCGATTTGTTTAAATACAAATCTTGCGACATTGCTTCTAATTCAGAAAATCCACTTTGCTGGTGCATCTCTCAAAAGTTTCTCTGAATATTTGTTGTGTGTAATTGCCTGGTGAGTTAATTCCAAGAAGCACACACAGAGGAGATCGATGAAATTCGATATTCCTAGGTTATCATTAGCCCCAAATATTCTCATAGTTTTCACATAAGCCGCGTTTGCTCGTAGACACCTGTCCCAGCAACAAACACGGGGAAATCGGCCAGGACAATATCCCCTTGACACCGATTCCTGAGGTTATAGATTAGCCTCCAGATGTAAATGAGTAGAGAAACCCAAAAAAAAATGCAGCAGCTCAGTTCTCTCAGGTAATTTTAATACACCGTTGATCTCAAACGCTGGCGAGTCAATCTCAAAATAGAAATGTACTCACCAGCATCCGAAAATCTGTTGGTGTCCTGTTCGCGACGCCAATATGTGAGAGAGATTTTCTTTTCAGCAATGTAGATGGAAGGAATGGAGGCTGGAGTCCGCTTTATATCAAACACCTGAGTTTATTGAGAGCCACGGCCGGGAGCATTGGCAGGGTTCTCACACGACTTCATCATGTGATTCCCCAGCCAACACTGAAGATTACACAGAAACACAGCGCAAATCTACACAGATAATCAAGGAGGAGCCTCTATTTCGCGCGTCTTCTGATCGATAATCACAAAAACACATGGATTCAGAGACAAAGACAGTCTGTTAAAGTCCTCTGGCAGTTAGTCACAGTCCCCCAACAGGAAAGCGGAACCTTTAACCCTTTAAACCTTTAACCCCCTGCTCTAAGTTATGGCAGACCTATGTGAAACACAAAATACTTTTTTGGTACAAACACATAAACAAAAATATTTCCTTCACAATCCTGACTTTAAACTCCCCTTTATCGTCTATACTGACGCCAGTGATGTCGGTTTGGGGGCAGTCTTGGCTCAACAGACTGGTCTCGGTACAGAGCAGGTCCTGGCTTTTGCCAGCCGAACTTTAAACCAGGCAGAGCGGAACTACTCGACCACAGAGCAAGAATGCCTCGCTGTCGTATGGGCCCTAGAAAAGTGGAGGTACTACTTGGAAGGCAGACACTTTACATTAGTGACCGATCATTCCTCACTTGTCTGGGTTTTCAAAACGCAAAAAACTAGCACTCGACTTATTCGTTGGGCTCTCCGTCTCCAGGAGTTTTCCTTCACTGTGGAGTACCGTAAAGGAAAATACAACACAGTTCCAGATGCGCTGTCAAGAGCTCCTGTGGATGATGCCCAGACACAACCTGCCACCTGTGCTGCTGTGCTGCTCTCCAAGAGGGACACCTATAGAAACCTCCAAATTACTGATGAGGACATCTGGAAAGCCCAGCAGGAGGATTC
>NW_027262354.1:0-32738 GCF_902827115.2 Pseudochaenichthys georgianus
GCACGTCCCTCTCTCAGACCCGTCCTCTCTCAGACCCGTCCTCTCTCAGACACGTCCTCTCTCAGACCCGTCCTCTCTCAGACCCGTCCTCTCTCAGACACGTCCTCTCTCAGACCCGTCCTCTCTCAGACCCGTCCTCTCTCAGACCCGTCCTCTCTCAGACCCGTCCTCTCTCAGACACGTCCTCTCTCAGACCCGTCCTCTCTCAGACCCGTCCTCTCTCAGACCCGTCCTCTCTCAGACACGTCCTCTCTCAGACCCGTCCTCTCTCAGACCCATCCTCTCTCAGACCCATCCTCTCTCAGACCCATCCTCTCTCAGACCCATCCTCTCTCAGACCCATCCTCTCTTTCTCAACATCAAGCCACACTTATTGTTTTTACTTCGGCTGTGACTTTGTGTGTGCTCAGGGTGAGTTTGGCTGTGTACCGCTAAACAAGGAAACCACACCTCCACGGAGCTCAGCGCGATTCACAACGTCCCGACTGGTCCCGACCAATCGGAGCACACTGGGTCACGGGGGGGGGGGGGGGGGCAAGAGCTGCAGCGAGCCGTTAAGTGGAGAGAGGGAATACACATACTCTACAGAGATGCTGAGAAACCAATGTGAGTTTGGAACAGTGCACAGTACACATCTATTCTAGTCGACCTCAACAATGGAACTATGATCAGTGGAAATGGCCGTGACATGGGCCCTTTAAATGCATCCGCCCTCTGGAGGAGGACGGACCGCGGGGCGGTGAGCTTTGGATTTACTGAATACGATGTTTCCAATATGAATATATTCGTACAATTTGCCACGAAGAAAAATCTAATTAAAAAAATGTTTCTGGTCATTTTTGTATTTGTTTTGCAATTTAACTTTTAAAGACATGTGTCCCCTCTTCTTCATGTCTCTTCTACATCAACATGTGTCCCCTCTTCTTCATGTCTCTTCTACATCAACATGTGTCCCTTCTTCTTCACGTCTCTTCTACATCAACATGTGTCCCCTCTTCTTCATGTCTCTTCTACATCAACATGTGTCCCCTCTTCTTCATGTCTCTTCTACATCAACATGTGTCCCCTCTTCTTCATGTCTCTTCTACATCAACATGTGTCCCCTCTTCTTCATGTCTCTTCTACATCAACATGTGTCCCCTCTTCCTCATGTCTCTTCTACATCAACATGTGTCCCCTCTTCTTCATGTCTCTTCTACATCAACATGTGCCCCCCCCTTCAGCACCATTGAAGATTGGAGTACTACGTGTTAAACCGCACCACTCAGGATAGATAAAGCCATGTTACACTTTGTGCAGCTTCTATCAGCATCTAGTGGCTCTTTGAGGAACTGCGCCTGAGGACATGAACCTCTGACAGGGACTGATGTCTGGTTATTCCATCATGAGAGCCACCATCTTCCCTAACAGACAATAAGGAGAACATATAGCGGATGTATGGAAGCATGCTTCCAGTGTCCTCGCTGCACCCCTCAGAGCAGACAACAGGATATCCTGACTTTACTCAGCAGGTGTCTGGTGTCAGATTCATACAAAGAAATACTCACCTGGTCTTTAACCTTCGTCGTCTCCTCTTCCTCCTCCTCCTCCTCCTCCTGCTTCTTCTTCTTCATGGCAGCGCTGTAGTGAGGATGAACAGTGTTTTCTTTCTGTTATTTACCCAAAACACAACGTGTAAACATGCAACCCAAATCACAGATAACAGAGTTGTTTAACACTGAAAACAGTCTTCAAGATGCACCTGAAGCTTTAGCATCTTTCCTCCACACAAAAGACAAAACCGAACTTTTGTTGGCAGTTAAAAGTAGGTTTCTACCTGAAATGTCCGCGTGTCTTTGTTAGAGTCAAGTATTTCTCACATGTGACTGTCATTCAAAGTGTCATCTAATAACTTTAATGCGGCACTTTAACGCAACCCGGTATCACGGCCAGACGTGAACATGTGACGGTTTCGTCCCTTCAAACGTGACAGTTGCACGGTATTGTTAACATGGAGAAATACCCGGAAATGCGAAGCAAATGCTCCCCGGCGGTAGCTACATTAATGCAGCCTTTGTTTCTGCTAAAAGAGCTGTGTGTCGACCAGCTGGGGCAACAAGAACATCGGCGAAATTGGGTGTTAAAAAATAAATAATGATTATATTAATATTGACAATAACAACCGACCGACGGGGTAGGATAGTGTTTCCTTTCTGTTATTCACTAAGAGGGTGACGTGTAAACATGCAACCTAAACACAGATAAAAGTGTTTTTAACTGATATAGTGTTGAAGATGTAGCTGAAGTTTTATCATCTTTCAACCACAAAACACAGAAAAACAAACTTCCAATAGTTACAAGTAGGTTTCTACCTGAAATGTCCGCGTGTCTTTGTTAGAGTCGCAAGTATTTCTCACATTTGACTGTCATTCAAAGTCTAATAACTTTAATGCTACACTTTAACGCAAAAGCTTGATATTGTTTAGTTATGAGACGCTGAGCAGCTGATCCCACTTGTAGCGGCCAACATCATATAGAACTAAAACAGATAACTTAACAGCCGCTGAGGCACTAGTTAGCGGATATTACGCAGGGCAATGATCCAGACAAGATTCTCCGTTGTGCATTTATTAAGATCCAATATCATTGATAATGAACAGGTTTCCTATGGTTGGTTCCTTTAAGCCGTTCCTATGGCTTTCCTTTCTTGTGGTTGGAAAAACCCTGTTAAAAAACCGTTTGCCTCCTAGTGCTCTGCCCCCACCTCCACCTGTCTCCAATATATACAAGTACACCAGGTGCTCTAATCACCCAGTGCCCAAAACATGCCTTCAAAATAAAAGCATCGAAACTACTTTAACTTATGACGCTAATTAAGAATACATATAAATGATAATAATAAACAATATAAACAGCAAGAAAATAAATGTTAAACTATTAAATAATATAAAGAGATATATAGCTCCAACACCACTGATTAACAACCAGAGGAGGAACTAATGAGAGAAGCAGCTGCCGCCGTTTCACGGCAACACAAACCTCGAGTTGGACTGAGATCAGAAACATGCTGTCATAATGTTAAATTAATGCTAAATAAACCAGAACAGTGTAGATTATGCCAGAGTTCATTGAGCTCAGAGGTCTGCAGACATGTTTAGAAAGTAAGTGCAATGCTGTTACTGGAGAGCCCTTAGTAAAAGGTGACAGGAAATAAGTGAGAAAAAGCTGTAAAAAACTCATAAAAGGGACAAAAAATATCATGACCTGTAAAAATCATGAATAATATGTGTAGTGATTATTAATAAGGTAATGTATATTAAAAAATCAGTTAATTGTCAGTTATTTGCATAATTATTATGACGTCTGTATGGATCCCGGGATTTGCGATTAAAATAAATAACTTTCCGCTATTGTGCACGTTCAATTAAATATACACTTCAAGTACAAAGGAGTAACCTGAATGACATCGGGGTTAACCCAACTATCGCATCCTCAAAATCAGCATATGTGTGACAATATAATCCACACGCAAAGTTTTAATGTACATGTTCTAACAATAAGTATTATGTATTAGGGAGGCCTAGTGTCCAACATGTACGTCTAAGAGTCTCTACAGTTAGAGATGAAGTTTGTCCTCCTGAGTCCTACATTTATGGTATTTTATTGTATTGTATTTTATCTCGTTTTATGTGTATCTCTGGATGTCTTTTTTTAATAATTTTCTTCTCATGTTAATCATAAATGTCCATACTGTAATATGCTATTTATGTCATTTAGTTTTACTTACTTGCTGCTCCAGATATGTTTTAGCCATATATTTGTACTCATTTGTCTTTTATTACTATTGTCTGCTTTTCCTTCTTATTATGGGATGCCTTTATAAGCTGCTGTGCCACTTCTGCTGTAACACTGTACGTGTCCTGCTATGGGACTAATAAAGGAATTATGATTCTTAACTTTGCATTGAATTTAAAGTGAGTGACTGCGAAATGCAGCATCTTCAGAGTCCAATGAGATGCATGTATCCCGGTGTGTTGAATCCAAGTTAAGCTTTCTTTCTGTAAAGTTTTAATTTCTTTCCTATGGTTTTAAAGAATGCCCCTCGTTGTTCAGGATCTGTATCTGAAGGTCTTAAAATGCAGCGATTCGAACGTGTTTCATGATAACGGGCTATATGAGCAGAGGTGGGAAGTATCAGAGTACAAATACTTCCTTACTGTACTTAAGTACATGTCTCTGGTATCAGTACTTTACTCCACTACTTATTTTCCTGACGACTTTTTACTTTGACTTCTTACATGTTGAACTCAAATACCTGTATTTTCTACTTCTTACATGTTGAACTCAAATACCTGTACTTTCTACTTCTTACATGTTGAACCAAAATACCTGTACTTTCTACTTCTTACATGTTGAACCCAAATACCTGTACTTTCTACTTCTTACATGTTGAACACAAATACCTGTACTTTCTACTTCTTACATGTTGAACTCAAATACCTGTACTTTCTACTTCTTACATGTTGAACTCAAATACCTGTACTTTCTACTTCTTACATGTTGAACTCAAATACCTGTACTTTCTACTTCTTACATGTTGAACCCAAATACCTGTACTTTCTACTTCTTACATGTTGAACTCAAATACCTGTACTTTCTACTTCTTACATGTTGAACCCAAATACCTGTACTTTCTACTTCTTACATGTTGAACTCAAATACCTGTACTTTCTACTTCTTACATGTTGAACCCAAATACCTGTACTTTCTACTTCTTACATGTTGAACTAAAATACCTGTACTTTCTACTTCTTACATGTTGAACCCAAATACCTGTACTTTCTACTTCTCCCATGTTGAACTCAAATACCTGTACTTTCTACTTCTTACATGTTGAACTCAAATACCTGTACTTTCTACTTCTTACATGTTGAACACAAATACCTGTACTTTCTACTTCTTACATGTTGAACTAAAATACCTGTACTTTCTACTTCTCACATGTTGAACACAAATACCTGTACTTTCTACTTCTTACATGTTGAACTCAAATACCTGTACTTTCTACTTCTCACATGTTGAACACAAATACCTGTACTTTCTACTTCTTACATGTTGAACTCAAATACCTGTACTTTCTACTTCTTACTGTTGAACTCAAATACCTGAACTTTCTACTTCTTACATGTTGAACTCAAATACCTGTACTTTCTACTTCTTATATGTTGAACTCAAATACCTGTACTTTCTACTTCTTATATGTTGAACTCAAATACCTGTACTTTCTACTTCTTACTGTTGAACTCAAATACCTGAACTTTCTACTTCTTATATGTTGAACTCAAATACCTGTACTTTCTACTTCTAACATGTTGAACACAAATACCTGTACTTTCCACTTCTTACATGTTGAACTAAAATACCTGTACTTTCTACTTCTCACATGTTGAACACAAATACCTGTACTTTCCACTTCTTACATGTTGAACTAAAATACCTGTACTTTCTACTTCTCACATGTTGAACACAAATACCTGTACTTTCTACTTCTTACTGTTGAACTCAAATACCTGAACTTTCTACTTCTTACATGTTGAACTCAAATACCTGTACTTTCTACTTCTTACATGTTGAACTCAAATACCTGTACTTTCTACTTCTTACTGTTGAACTCAAATACCTGAACTTTCTACTTCTTACATGTTGAACTCAAATACCTGTACTTTCTACTTCTTATATGTTGAACTCAAATACCTGTACTTTCTACTTCTTACATGTTGAACTCAAATACCTGTACTTTCTACTTCTTACTGTTGAACTCAAATACCTGAACTTTCTACTTCTTACATGTTGAACTCAAATACCTGTACTTTCTACTTCTTACATGTTGAACTCAAATACCTGTACTTTCTACTTCTCACATGTTGAACACAAATACCTGTACTTTCTACTTCTTACATGTTGAACTCAAATACCTGTACTTTCTACTTCTTACTGTTGAACTCAAATACCTGAACTTTCTACTTCTTACATGTTGAACTCAAATACCTGTACTTTCTACTTCTTATATGTTGAACTCAAATACCTGTACTTTCTACTTCTTACATGTTGAACACAAATACCTGTACTTTCTACTTCTCACATGTTGAACTCAAATACCTGTACTTTCTACTTCTTACATGTTGAACTCAAATACCTGTACTTTCTACTTCTCTCATTTCCCAAACAGCTGGTTCCTTTAGTCTGAATGTGTGTTGGTGCGTGATCATTATTCTTTAGAGTCACTGCTGCCTATTGGTTGGAACACGATCCGTGTATCCATCACTTCCTGGTCTTCTCTAAAGAAGAGGGACCAATGGAAACGTTGTCATGTTGCCGTTGGTCACCATGGAAACATTCATTAGCTAACAATTACATTATTGTTCTATTGATATAAAGGGAGGTCAGGTACTCTTTAAAGCAGCTGCTAGCTATGGGTACTTTTTACTGAAGTACACTTCAAAGCCTCTTTACTTTCACTTGAGTAAAGAAGTTTAGTCAGTACTTCTACTTTCACCAGAGTATTTTTAAACACGAGTATCTGTACTTCTACTTGAGTAAAGGATGTGTGTACTTGTACCATCTCTGTGTATAAATAACCTCTGATATTCCCACAGGTTAAACACACAGTATATTCTGGATGTTTGCAGCTCTCCTGCTCCGTCTTCTCTTTTCTAATTCTGTCTGCTGAGAGTGGAAATGAGAAGGCAGCTGTTTTTGTCTGAGGATACGACACAGCTGCCAAATATAACCTGCAGTAACCCGGAGGAACGGGAGGCCACACACAAGACATTATTGAGGATGTTGAGAGTCAAACTCAAGGCCAAATTACAGCCTCTTGAGTATTTAGATTCAGACCACAGATTATTTTTGGTCTGTCTAGTTAATCGACGACGAACCAAAGACCCTTGCATCACAGAAATATGTCAGGTAGATGGAAATAAGCCAATATTTAAGGCTAAATAATAGCATGGTGCACCTTTTGTAGGTCTGTAAAACAGGCTGGATGTGAGTTTATTTTTATGTGCATACAGTTGCATGCTAGAAGGCTGGGTTTACGGACACATGAACCACATCCTCAAGGATATTTAACTTTTCTTTTGTTATTTTTAAATACCCCACACAACCATTGAAAGTCATATCCAGGCAGTTGTGAGTGGGCTGTATGTGAGCCAATTTGTTTAAATGTAATGAACATGTATTATTATTATTTGTTCCTCACTAAATGCAGCAATAGCTAAGGCTTTATGGAGACTGACTTGTACGTGAGAATGCTATATACAGTAGTACACGCACAAATATAAAAATACTTATTTAATGTTTTTACGATTAAATGGAAGCATTTCAAATTAAACAATTGTGCCTGGGCTTTAATGTGAACTTTATTTTCTAGTGTGGCCTTTAATTAAAAAACAAAAAACGACTTAATGAATAAAATAATGTACAAAAAAGAACCTGTTTTATATTTATTACATTGATATTTTGACAACTTTTACATTTATTTCTCTCAATAGATTAGACTTGATACCGGACTCAATGCCATTATATCTTATCCTATATTATCTGATAGCAACAGGAAACTGAATGAACCTACTGTACCTGTGCAGAAAACACACCAGCTCACTCCAGTTCCTCTGCAAGAAACAAGAAGATAAAGGTAAGTCGTTATTGGGAATACAAAACCATTTTGACTGTAATATTAAGAAATAATGGCACTAGATTTAATATCTCACCTTATCTGCTCCAACTGGAAAATACTCAAGACCTTTCCATGTCTGATATTGATATGAAAAGGCTTTGAATCAGTTAAAAAAAATGCAGGCTTAAAATGTGAAATAGACTTCAATTCGACTATAATGGGTGTAAGTTGTAGGCTACTGCTATGAAAGTCAAAGAGCTTTTCCTTAACCGATAAGCACCAACTAATCTACCCGATGTTCATGCTAACGGTACAACATACGTTAGCTAATGGCTAGGGTTTAACTGTAAAGATGTAAACCTTTTAAAGATCCTTAAGTCTTATCAGTCTATTGAAAACTAGCTAGGTATTAGCATAACGTTAGCATGAGGAAAGTAGCATTACATTTAGGGTCAGTAACAGTGAAATGATTAGCATCTTCGGAGAGTTGGTGCCCAATAAAAGGCATTCATACTGGTCTGTTAAATCCAAACGAAGGTATCTCTGTGTAATGTTTTAATTTCTTGCCTACAGTTTTAAAGAATGCCCCTCTTTGATAAGGATCTGCTGAAGGTTTTAAACTTCAATTGTTCTGTATAGATCTGCAGCTGTTGGACCCGTGAGTGTTTACAAATTCAACCAGACTGTGAACAAGATGAACATGAAGCTTCTGTATTTAATGTGACAGCAACAAGACGATTAAAGTACATCACACTTCTGTTTGAAAAGCTTAGAAAAGATCGCATGATGTTGTTTAGTACAGACGAGGGCTGAGTTATACTTCTGCAATCTAAGTTCTGGGTTTTTTAAATCACTTTTACTGCCCGTTAGCTTGCCATGCTAACACAACTTGTGGTTGTTTCATCCATTACTGATCGTTAGCTAGAAAATATAACACAACTTGTGGTTGTTTCATCCATTACTGATCGTTAGCTAGAAAATATAACACAACTTGTGGTTGTTTCATCCATTACTGACCGTTAGCTTGAAAAGATAACACAACTTGTGGTTGTTTCATCCATTGGTAACCGTTAGCTTGCCATGCTAATGCCATTTGTGGTTGTTTATCCATTACTGACTTTTAGCTGGACATGCTAACGCAGCTTGTGGTTTTGTTCATACATCGTTGACTGTTAGCTTGACATGGTAAAGCAACTTGTGATTGTTTCATCCATTGGTGACCGTTAGCTTGCCAGGCTAACCCAACTTATTGGCTAGCGTTAAACAATTGTCCTCTTTTACTGGGAATTGTCTATTTCTATACGTGACACGAATGGCTGCCGAAAATTGGCTTGGTCAGTTTTAGAATAAGAGAAAATGTAGGATATCAAATACTATTGAATTAGGTCATTTGATTACTGGAGTTTAGTTTAGGTTTCTAGCAGGTTTAGCAATGTTTTGCTGCGGAAGCATAAGTCAGCCGTCAGAGAACAACAGCAGGATGGATTTACCACTCGTGTACTAATACTTACATCAGTACATACAGTACAAATTCATCACACTACAGTGTCAATACAGACAAAAGCAGAAGGCACTTGGATTCAACTGAAGAGTTTTGTTCCAACGCAAAATATCCAGAAACGACCTGAAACCAGTCTCATCTCCCCGATATTTATTACAGATTTTAGTAAATGTAAGTAAAAACTGTGAAACTGAACTTATGCATGAGATAAAAATACTTTAATTGAATTAATTTGACTTTCATTCATCACTTACTGTACCATAAACACTATCATATTTCTTAGCTTGAGTCATTTTACTTCAAAGATTATCCAAAGTATTCAAATATGTTAACATATATCCTTCCACGGCAGTGAATACGAGTGTAATGTAGGTTTTTAATGTGGATATGAAGCATTTTGGAATAAAACTCTCCAGTTACAAAGACATCAGACCTGCAACAATCACATTTAACTATCGAACATCTTCTTCCTATCAGACTTGTCTTCAATGTTCTTACGCCAATCTCCGGCATCGCGCAGCTGCTTGTCCTGTGAACACAGAAGACATTTCATTTATTTAAAGCAATGACCAGTAAAACATATAAAATACAGAAGGGGATGAACACGGATCAAATATTCTAAACGAAAGGTTCATTCTGATATTTACAGGAATTACATTACAAAGGAAACGTCAAAACTATATTGAACAAAATGTTATTTACACTTTCTTTAAGTGGCTTTGTAGAAAAGAGCATGGCGGTTCAGCCGTTGGCAGCCTTTGCTTGTGTGTTACAATAATTTCATTAATTAGACCTCATCTCTCGACAGGAGAACACGTGTCTTCTTTTTGTCTCGAAGATGGTTAGGCGGTCAAGGGGACCTGTTACGTTTCCAGTTTGCAACCACTTCTTCTTCTATGTTTACTGGCGGAATAGAGTCGTGAGTAAAGCTGACCCAACTTCCGAGCTAAAACTACGTGTGTATAGCCATACTTCGCTTCTAACCAGTCTATGGGAATTCACCGAATTCACTTTTTTTTTTAAGTTTGCCAAGTTGATTTTGCATTTGGTTTGTCAGCAGGACTATGGAAAACTAGATGTCTGGTTTTCAAGAAATGTGTTGAAATGGTGTTACATGGGATAACCCATTACATTTTAGGATGGATCAAAATCACAGAAGTCGGAAACATACTTGGATTTCTTTTAGCTGCTGAATTACGTTCGTTCTTGGTTTAGTAAAATGTTCTGGATTGAGCTTTAAGTGCTGATATGAATAAGGGTTAAATACGCTATATCAGTATGTAGTGTCTCCACTTTAAAGAGTCCTCTCCTGCTGATGTTCAGGTGTATATCAGTATGTAGTGTCTCCACTTTAAAGAGTCCTCTCCTGCTGATGTTCAGGTGTACATCAGTATGTAGTGTCTCCACTTTAAAGAGTTCTCTCCTGCTGATGTTCAGGTGTATATCAGTATATAGTGTCTCTACTTTAAAGAGTCCTCTCCTGCTGATGTTCAGGTGTATATCAGTATGTAGTGTCTCTACTTTAAAGAGTCCTCTCCTGCTGATGTTCAGGTGTATATCAGTATGTAGTGTCTCTACTTTAAAGAGTCCTCTCCTGCTGATGTTCAGGTGTATATCAGTATGTAGTGCCTCTACTTTAAAGAGTCCTCTCCTGCTGATGTTCAGGTGTATATCAGTATGTAGTGTCTCCACTTTAAAGAGTCCTCTCCTGCTGATGTTCAGGTGTATATCAATATGTAGTGCCTCTACTTTAAAGAGTCCTCTCCTGCTGAGGTTCAGGTGTATATCAGTATGTAGTGTCTCTACTTTAAAGAGTCCCCTCCTCCTGATGTTCAGGTGTATATCAGTATATAGTGTCTCTACTTTAAAGAGTCCTCTCCTGCTGATGTTCAGGTGTATATCAGTATGTAGTGTCTCTACTTTAAAGAGTCCTCTCCTGCTGATGTTCAGGTGTATATCAGTATGTAGTGTCTCTACTTTAAAGAGTCCTCTCCTGCTGATGTTCAGGTGTATATCAGTATGTAGTGCCTCTACTTTAAAGAGTCCTCTCCTGCTGA
The DNA here is from genome assembly GCF_902827115.2 of Pseudochaenichthys georgianus. Lineage (NCBI taxonomy): Eukaryota > Metazoa > Chordata > Actinopteri > Perciformes > Channichthyidae > Pseudochaenichthys > Pseudochaenichthys georgianus. Next base: position 11,216 of record NW_027262354.1, read on the forward strand.
TGTTCAGGTGTATATCAGTATGTAGTGTCTCCACTTTAAAGAGTCCTCTCCTGCTGATGTTCAGGTGTATATCAGTATGTAGTGCCTCTACTTTAAAGAGTCCTCTCCTGCTGAGGTTCAGGTGTATATCAGTATGTAGTGTCTCTACTTTAAAGAGTCCCCTCCTCCTGATGTTCAGGTGTATATCAGTATATAGTGTCTCTACTTTAAAGAGTCCTCTCCTGCTGATGTTCAGGTGCATATCAGTATGTAGTGTCTCTACTTTAAAGAGTCCTCTCCTGCTGATGTTCAGGTGTATATCAGTATGTAGTGCCTCTACTTTAAAGAGTCCTCTCCTGCTCATGTTCAGGAGGATATCAGTATGTAGTGTCTCTACTTTAAAGAGTCCTCTCCTGCTGATGTTCAGGTGTATATCAGTATGTAGTGTCTCCACTTTAAAGAGTCCTCTCCTGCTGATGTTCAGGTGTATATCAGTATGTAGTGTCTCCACTTTAAAGAGTCCTCTCCTGCTGATGTTCAGGTGTACATCAGTATGTAGTGTCTCCACTTTAAAGAGTTCTCTCCTGCTGATGTTCAGGTGTATATCAGTATATAGTGTCTCTACTTTAAAGAGTCCTCTCCTGCTGATGTTCAGGTGTATATCAGTATGTAGTGTCTCTACTTTAAAGAGTCCTCTCCTGCTGATGTTCAGGTGTATATCAGTATGTAGTGTCTCTACTTTAAAGAGTCCTCTCCTGCTGATGTTCAGGTGTATATCAGTATGTAGTGCCTCTACTTTAAAGAGTCCTCTCCTGCTGATGTTCAGGTGTATATCAGTATGTAGTGTCTCCACTTTAAAGAGTCCTCTCCTGCTGATGTTCAGGTGTATATCAGTATGTAGTGCCTCTACTTTAAAGAGTCCTCTCCTGCTGAGGTTCAGGTGTATATCAGTATGTAGTGTCTCTACTTTAAAGAGTCCCCTCCTCCTGATGTTCAGGTGTATATCAGTATATAGTGTCTCTACTTTAAAGAGTCCTCTCCTGCTGATGTTCAGGTGCATATCAGTATGTAGTGTCTCTACTTTAAAGAGTCCTCTCCTGCTGATGTTCAGGTGTATATCAGTATGTAGTGCCTCTACTTTAAAGAGTCCTCTCCTGCTCATGTTCAGGAGGATATCAGTATGTAGTGTCTCTACTTTAAAGAGTCCTCTCCTGCTGATGTTCAGGTGTATATCAGTATGTAGTGTCTCTACTTTAAAGAGTCCTCTCCTGCTGATGTTCAGGTGCATATCAGTATGTAGTGTCTCTACTTTAAAGAGTCCTCTCCTGCTGATGTTCAGGTGTATATCAGTATGTAGTGCCTCTACTTTAAAGAGTCCTCTCCTGCTGATGTTCAGGTGTATATCAGTATGTAGTGTCTCCACTTTAAAGAGTCCTCTCCTGCTGATGTTCAGGTGTATATCAGTATGTAGTGCCTCTACTTTAAAGAGTCCTCTCCTGCTGAGGTTCAGGTGTATATCAGTATGTAGTGTCTCTACTTTAAAGAGTCCCCTCCTCCTGATGTTCAGGTGTATATCAGTATGTAGTGTCTCTACTTTAAAGAGTCCTCTCCTGCTGATGTTCAGGTGCATATCAGTATGTAGTGTCTCTACTTTAAAGAGTCCTCTCCTGCTGATGTTCAGGTGTATATCAGTATGTAGTGCCTCTACTTTAAAGAGTCCTCTCCTGCTCATGTTCAGGAGGATATCAGTATGTAGTGTCTCTACTTTAAAGAGTCCTCTCCTGCTGATGTTCAGGTGTATATCAGTATGTAGTGTCTCTACTTTAAAGAGTCCTCTCTTGCTGATGTTCAGGTGTATATCAGTATGTAGTGTCTCTACTTTAAAGAGTCCTCTCCTGCTGATGTTCAGGTGTATATCAGTATGTAGTGTCTCTACTTTAAAGAATCCTCTCCTGCTGATGTTCAGGTGCATATCAGTATGTAGTGTCTCTACTTTAAAGAGTCCTCTCCTGCTGATGTTCAGGTGTATATCAGTATGTAGTGTCTCTACTTTAAAGAGTCCTCTCCTGCTGATGTTCAGGTGTATATCAGTATGTAGTGTCTCTACTTTAAAGAGTCCTCTCCTGCTGGTGTTCAGGTGTATATCAGTACGTAGTGTCTCTACTTTAAAGAGTCCTCTCCTGCTGATGTTCAGGTGCATATCAGTATGTAGTGTCTCTACTTTAAAGAGTCCTCTCCTGCTGATGTTCAGGTGTATATCAGTATGTAGTGTCTCTACTTTAAAGAGTCCTCTCCTGCTGATGTTCAGGTGTATATCAGTATGTAGTGTCTCTACTTTAAAGAGTCCTCTCCTGCTGGTGTTCAGGTGTATATCAGTACGTAGTGTCTCTACTTTAAAGAGTCCTCTCCTGCTGGTGTTCAGGTGTATATCAGTACGTAGTGTCTCTACTTTAAAGAGTCCTCTCCTGCTGATGTTCAGGTGTATATCAGTATGTAGTGTCTCTACTTTAAAGAGTCCTCACCTCCTCTTTGACCTCCTTCTTGACTTGCTTCAGACCTGCTCTCAGGTCCATGTTCACGGTGTGTTTTGAGCCCAGAAGAGCCTTCAACATGGCGTCTGCAGACATTCGGACTTTCTTCAGACGGGGTCTCTTGAACTTTCCCCTCAGATCCACAATCTTTATGTTCAGGTCTCGGACCTTCAGGAGGAATCAGGACAGAAGATCAGACTTCCAGAGGGGTGTGTTATGTAGACATAAAAGAGGAACACTTGTCCTCTAATTCATCACTTAAACTACCAAAGTATACTCAAGGAGAGGAACCCATCGAGCGTCAGCAGTTTGAACAGTAGAGAGTCTAGAGTTAAACATGAAGAAGTCTGTCTTATGGTCTCATCGCAGAAGGACTTCAGATTGTCATTTCTGCGCTGAAGCTGTTTCCACACACAACGTATACAGTTTTAACTTACTAAACTTCTTTACTCAAGCCAAAGTAAAGAGGCTTTGAAGTGTACTTCAGTAGAAAGTACCCATAACTAGCAGCTGTTTTAAAGAGTACCTGACCTCCCTTTATATCAATAGAACAATAATGTCATTGTGAGCTAATGAATGTTTCCATGCTGAACAACGGCAACATGACAAAGTACAGGTATTTGAGTTCAACATGTAAGAAGTAGAAAGTACAGGTATTTGAGTTCAACATGTAAGAAGTAGAAAGTACAGGTATTTGAGTTCAACATGTAAGAAGTAGAAAGTACAGGTATTTGAGTTCAACATGTAAGAAGTAGAAAGTACAGGTATTTGAGTTCAACATGTAAGAAGCAGAAAGTACAGGTATTTGTGTTCAACATGTGAGAAGTAGAAAGTACAGGTATTTGGGTTCAACATGTAAGAAGTAGAAAGTACAGGTATTTGGGTTCAACATGTGAGAAGTAGAAAGTACAGGTATTTGGGTTCAACATGTAAGAAGTAGAAAGTACAGGTATTTGAGTTCAACATGTGAGAAGTAGAAAGTACAGGTATTTGGGTTCAACATGTAAGAAGTAGAAAGTACAGGTATTTGAGTTCAACATGTAAGAAGTAGAAAGTACAGGTATATGTGTTCAACATGTAAGAAGTAGAAAGTAAAAAGTCGTCAGAAAATAAGTATTGGAGTAAAGTACTGATACCAGAAAAATGTACCCTCCCAAAGCCCCTTCCCCCTCCTCCCTCTTGGACCCTCCCAAAGCCCCTCCCCCCTCCTCCCTCTTGGACCCTCCCAAAGCCCCTCCCCCCTCCTCACTTCTGTCAAGCGACTTTGTTAACCACTTTGAAAAAAAGGTTGATGATATTCGCTCTTCTTTTTCTGACTCACCTTTACTCACCGCTGGGTCACCTGAGCCACCTTCAACCGGCACACTGACCTCCTTCTCCCCTCTCTCGCCATGTGAGGTTCTTACCCTCATCACCTCTGCCCGCCCTACCACCTGTCCTCTGGACCCTATCCCCTCAAATCTCCTTCAGACTATCGCTCCTGATATTCTACCATTTCTCACCCATTTCATCAACACTTCTCTAACTTCTGGTCACTTTCCACACACTCTCAAGGAGGCGAGAGTAAACCCTCTCCTGAAGAAACCCACTCTCAACCCGTCTGACGTTATAAACTACAGGCCTGTCTCTCTCCTCCCGTTCCTGTCTAAAACACTTGAACGCGCTGTCTTTAAACAACTCTCCTGTTATCTCCATCAGAACCACCTTCTGGATCCGCACCAGTCTAGTTTCAAGGCAGGTCACTCCACAGAAACTGCCCTCCTTGCTGTCACTGAGGAACTGCACACGGCCAAAGCAGCCTCCCTCTCCTCTGTCCTCATCCTGTTGGACCTGTCTGCTGCATTCGACACGGTGAACCATCAGATCCTCCTTCGCTCTCTCCAAGAACTTGGAGTTTCAGGCTCTGCACTTTCCCTCCTCACCTCATACCTCGAAGACCGCACCTACAGGGTAGCTTGGAGAGGGTCAGAGTCCGACCCTTATCAATTAACTACAGGGGTCCCTCAGGGCTCTGTTCTCGATCCCCTCCTCTTCTCCCTGTACACAAACTCGCTCGGATCTGTCATTAGCCCGCATGGTTTTTCATACCACTGCTACGCTGACGACACCCAACTAATTCTGTCCTTCCCCCGCTCAGAGACCCAGGTCGTCGCACGCATCTCTGCTCGTCTAGCTGACATCTCTCAGTGGATGTCCGCTCACCATCTCAAGCTCAACCTTGACAAAACTGAACTGCTTTTCCTTCCAGTAAAAGGTTGTCCCTCTCTTGACCTGACCATCAGCATCGGCACCTCTGTTGTTTCCCCGACTCAGACTGCAAGGACTCTGGGTGTTATCCTAGATAACAACCTGTCCTTCACTGCAAACATCGCTGCTACAACCCGCTGCTGCAGATACACGCTCTACAGCATCTGGAGGATGCGTCCCCAGCTGACCCAGAAAGCCACGCAGGTTCTGGTCCAGGCTCTCGTCACCTCACGCCTAGACTACTGCAACTCCCTCCTGGCTGGTCTCCCTGCATGTGCCATCCGACCTCTGCAGCTCACCCAGAATGCAGCGGCTCGTCTGGTCTTCAACCTTCCTGAATGTTCCACACCACGCCGCTCCTCCGCTCCCTCCACTGGCTTCCGGTAACTGCTAGAATCCACTTCAAGACACTGGTACTTGCGTACCATGCTGCGAATGGATCTGGCCCTTCCTACATCCAGGACATGGTTAAACCGTGCACCCCAGCACGTGCACTCCGCTCTGCATCAGCCAGACGACTCGCTGCACCCTCGCTGCGAGGGGGACCCAAGTTCCCATCAGCAGAAACACGTAGGTTTGCTGTCCTGGCTCCAAGATGGTGGAACGAGCTCCCATTGACATCAGGACAGCAGAAAGCTCACACACCTTCCAGACTGAAAACTCATCTCTTTCGACTCCACCTCGAGGATAGAACTACTAACAAAGCACTTATATACTAATAAAGGACTGGCTTACCTAAAGCCAGTTGAGAAGCACTTGAAATGTTTGGCTCTATGAAACCTGATGCACTTTATGATTCTGTTTTCTTCAAGGTTGTGTCTTCCTGGTTGAAAGTACTTACTGTAAGTCGCTTTGGATAAAAGCGTCAGCTAAATGCAATGTAATGTAATGTAATGTAATGCAATGTAATGTAATGCAATGTAATGTAATGTAATGTAATGTACTTAAGTACAGGAACAAAGTATTTGTACTCCACTACTTCCCAGTTCTAGTCAGAAGTAAGTGTCTCACCTCGTTGAGCACCATGTTCAGTTTGAACTCGATGCTGTATCTCTCCTCCTCGCTGATGTCGATCTGATCATGGAGTGTCTGAACAAGCCCCTGAAGAGAGAAAGAAACGTCAGGCAGTTACATATCCACATTAGACGATGACTCAGAATCTAAGCCTCTTGCTTCGGGCCGGAGGTCAGTCGTCCCAAAGAGAAGAACGAAGCGGTATGAAAATGGTTTTATCCCAGCAGCTATTGTACAAATGAACACATCGTAGGAGCGACACACGGATGCCTTTTCGTTTATTTATTTGATTATGAATTTAAAATGTCCATGTTTGTACATATTTTAAATGTTTTTGAATATTTAGAGATTTGACGGAGTGTACTTTTATTAGTTATTTTATTACAGGTGTGTCTGTGTTTGTTTTTAGAGTGTGTCAGGATGGATCTCTTGTCTTTTTCTAACTAAATCTGCCTACGCGTACAACTAAAGAACCTGAACCTGATTTTTAACCCAAAATATTTTTGTAAAGTGTCTCATGTCGTAAACCCATAAAACACACAGAGTGAGCTGGGAACCCTTTTATCTGATAAAGATATTACTTAAGAGGTCAAACTGCGGTGATAAATGAATAAAACAGTAGCATTTTGGGAAGAAGTCGTTATATTTTATTTTAAGGGAAAAGTGTTGAAATATTTGGAGAAAAAAAGCCATAATATTTCAAGAAAAAAGCTGAAGTATTATTAGGAAAATACATCATAATGCCCATGACCCTGCCCCCAGAAAGATCAAAGGACAATTCACAATATTTAGAGAAAGTTATTTTAACATGTTTGTTGGTATTTCAAGAAAAGAGTTGCAGTATTTTGAGGCAAAATGTCGTAATATCTCCAAAAAAACATCAAAAATTGCTTTAGTTGGAGGGTAACATTTTGTCATGTAAAAAAAAACTACAAAGATAGTAGTTAACCAATCGCATTTCACCACAATCTCCAGCAGCCAATCATCGTATATATATTTATAGTTAGATGTCTTTCCATGCCCCCCCCCCCTCATACAGTGAACCTCACCAGCAGCTCGTCCCTGGAGTACGGCAGCTCCAGAGAAGGAACCTTCTCCTCCAGGAACTTCTCTCTCTCCGACACCTTCACATTGGACTCAGCGTCCAACAGGTTCGTGGCGACCAGCAGCATGGACCCCTGCGGAGGAGGACGTCATGCAACCTTTATATCTCAAAGGTCCCTGTCATACTGTGTGTCATCAGTATATCCAGAGCCTGTCTCTGATTGGCTGAAACACCAAACAGATCATTGCAGCATTACCCATAATCCCCTCTGTTTCAGCCCTGTATCCAAAGTGCTGATTCTCTGTCTGTTACTTTAGATGAAAATAAGGGGGGGGGGGGGTTACCTTGGTTGCTGATTGGCTAATGGTTACACAAGCCAAAACATCGTTATGACATCACAAAGTGTCCAAAATCTGGTTTTTATAAAAATGGATCAGGACAAAAAGAGAGAGAATCTTTGTTCCTGAAACTTTCAGAGTCTCTTTCCACAGAGGGGACACATGTTGATGTAGAAGAGGGGACACATGTTGATGTAGAAGAGACATGAAGAAGAGGGGACACATGTTGATGTAGAAGAGACATGAAGAAGAGGGGACACATGTTGATGTAGAAGAGACATGAAGAAGAGGGGACACATGTTGATGTAGAAGAGGAGACACATGTTGATGTAGAAGAGACATGAAGAAGAGGGGACACATGTTGATGTAGAAGAGACATGAGGAAGAGGGGACACATGTTGATGTAGAGGAGACATGAAGAAGAGGGGACACATGTTGATGTAGAAGAGACATGAAGAAGAGGGGACACATGTTGATGTAGAAGAGACATGAAGAAGAGGGGACACATGTTGATGTAGAAGAGGAGACACATGTTGATGTAGAAGAGAAATGAAGAAGAGGGGACACATGTTGATGTAGAAGAGACATGAGGAAGAGGGGACACATGTTGATGTAGAGGAGACATGAAGAAGAGGGGACACATGTTGATGTAGAAGAGACATGAAGAAGAGGGGACACATGTAAATCTAGAATACAGCAGCTCTGCTTTTCTTGGTGGAGAATAGAAAGTAAAGGTCTTACCTTCAGAGTGTGCTTCCGCCTCGCAGACAGTCTCTTCCTGCAGGAGAACAAAACAGAAAACAGGACAATAATGTTTTTAATAAATCATTTAATCTGATTTTATAATGAGGAGTGTTTTAAAGTGTCCGATGCTCATGGCCAAAAGCCTCATGTGGAGAATCACACGGCAATATGATATTATTAAAGTGAGAACTTACTCGTCTGCCATCGTAGCACCGGCTCTATCTGAGGAGGAACGTGAGAGACGACGCATTACAACGACATCTGTTACTGTGTGACAAATAATACACTCTGATAAACTGACAAAAATACATTAACATAACCCCACTTAGTTGGTGTTACGTTTCAAGTGTTGCCTCATTTTTGATGAAAGGAATATCTGTATCTTAATTTATTTCAAGACAGCAAAAAACAACTCAAAATCCAATTCACAAAATCAGCTTTAATTTAAAAATAAATCTTGTTCTTTAAATGGAAATTCAAGGCAAGCTTGCAGCAGAAAAACACATATCATCTCCATGTTACATAAACATAAGGATTATCCACCACGACAACTTCTGAAGCAATAGGAGTCAGGACTCAGAGAGACATGAGGAGAGCTGGAGCTTTGATGGAGTCAGGGTTAGGCTGGGGAAGAGCTCCGGAGCACTGGCTCTCGGTAGATAGGTGTTTCAAAAACATTAAAAACCTCCGTAAACATAAACCTTATAAAAACCCTTTTAAAAGCATCATAAAAGCTCCGTGAGGACAAGACCGTTTCAGATGAATGATTAGGGTAGGCTAACCCTAACCCTAAACCTAAACCCTAGGGCAAATGATTCCCTAACACATACAACATTTTAAAATCTCTATGTGTGTTGTCAAACAAGTTCACACAGTGCTTGTATGAGAGTTTACTATACTTCTAGTGTTAAAGTGTGTTTCGGTTTGATTGTAATTATATGTTTAGTTGCTGAGCTAAAATACATTTTTATAGGAACTGTTGTAAGTGCCCACAGAGGTTACAAGCAAAACACATCATTCTGGGAACTGTTGCAATTTATGTGCCCATATAAGGTAGAATATAAAGTTTGCACTAATAAGACAATGTTAAACTACCCTAATAGTAAGGTTACCATTACAATGCTTTACTTGCGTGTAAAGCGCGTTGAGCACCAGGAAAAGCACAATATAAATAACATGTTTTATTAATATTTAAATCTAAAAAAAGGGATGTTTTTCTCTCAGGAACGCCAACAAGGCTGTCGACTTTATTTAATTTGAATAAGAGGAAAAAGTGAAGCTCACATTGTGGTTTAGGATTATTTACTTGTATTAATAATATATTAATAATAATGAATAAAGAAAAAAGTCAAATAATAAAAATGATGATAATAACAGTAAGTACATTCGTTATATTAATAATAATATTAATAGTAATATATCGATTACGTGTCATCAGCTTGATTACTCCTACAGTATATAAACTAATATACGTTATAATAATTGAGAACATGACCGTCTGGACAGTACATTAAGAATCTATAAGTTACCAGGTAACTCACATTAAACCAGTTTGATGAAAGCGTGTTTTTTTAGCTGAATTTCACACAAAATCTCTAAAGGCAATTTAGTTTTTCGCTGAAAAACAAAAACACCATCTGTTCATAAGTACTTTACATTTATTCATTAACGTTATTACTTCTCGTTTAAAGCCCTGTGTCTCCTCCTCGCTGCAGAGTCTCACATGTCAGATTCGGATCAACTCGCTTCTATCTTAGGACGTCCATGTTTATCCAGGACAGTTATCTGCGCTGGGCTTTGTAACTGAGGCCGCGTTAATGCCTCAAAGCACCACCACGGATAAATATAGACCCAGAGACGGAGGTCCAGACAACTGGGCTGCAAATAACACCAAGACATTATGGGATGGATTGTCCAGGATATTACTTTCAAAAGAGAATTACTTGTATATTGTAGTGCCACCAACAGGTCAAAGTGTTACTCTAAACTATTCTGCATTAAACTATCACCATACATCCCATTCTTACCAATAGTATTAGTACACTATAGTTCTGCTTATGGTTAGATATGTTAGTACAATGCCCATAAACCTGGGATCAGAAAAGTATTATAAAGTATTTCTGGATATGAATCATAAAAACTTCTAAAACTGATAACCATTGTTTACAATTGAGTTTTCTTATTTTTACTATACAGTTTTTAGCGTTCTGCTATTTGTATTACCACCAGGAATGTATTGGTAATGAGTAGTTTGTTAGCTTTTGTTAATTTTACATATATAATGTGAGGTTTTCTCATGAGGACCACATGAAGATTAGCCTAGCTGCTACCATGTTTTTTGCTAATGGGAGGCTAATGCTAACATGCTGTTAGATTACAAGTTAACTATAAAGGCTTAATTTAAACACATTTACTCACTAAATGAAGTTATGCTAACATGCTGTTAGTTTCATCGTAACTTTAAATGTTACATTTGAGTATATTTACTCACTAAATGAAGGTACAGTAACATGATAAATGTTACATGATAAATGCTAGCACATAGCATAATAACATGCTAGATTGTTAGCATGTTAGCATTAAATTAGCAAGTCAGCTTTTAGACTTATACATGACTTTGTTTCAGTTTCATTCTCAAAGATTATCCTTTGTACGATTTACTACCACACACACACACACACACACACACACACACACACACACACACACACACACACACACACACACACACACACACACACACAACAATTAGCTTTACATGCTGCAGCAATACCATCAAAAAGTTACACAACAACCAGTAGTACAACAAACTGCCAACTCAACCCTAACCCCATAACTATTTAATGTACTTATTTGTTGCTTTAAACACTTACAATTTATAATGTAATGTTTATTTACCACAACATATTTGGAACCATTTACTATTAACTAGAAATGTAGTGCAACAAAAAGTAGTGGAGTGTAAAGAAGCCCTGAAGATAATGAAGTATAGAAGTATCTTGAAAATGATATTGAATGATATTGAATTGAATTTTTTTTAATCTGTTCGAAAGAAAGACTGAAAGAAAGAAAGAAAGAATTATAGCACCTGAATAAGTGTACTTAGTTATTTGATACGACATCCATCTACATGAACTTGACTTCCCCTGTTGTGAGAGTCCGGATAGTGATGGAGTGATGGATTAAAAATCTATTCCCGGAGCCTCAGCTGTTCCCAACATCTTCATTATGTTGAACAAATAAATGACAGCAGGCTCGTCTTAAAAGAAGAGACTCGGCGCAGGAATCCCAAAACACATTTCTGCCTCGGGAACAAATGGCCGTCATCTGTGAACCAGCAACAGGTGGAGGGTCTCCGGGGCTCTCGGGGTATTTTAGGACCCTCCAAACTCAAGGGCCATAACAACACGTTGGCTTTGGAGCTGGGATAATATCACGGTTAAATATAGGGTTTGGTTTTTGTTCTTAAGTAACTGGAGTTTAGGATTGTCTCCGGAGGCTTCGAAGAAACACGAAGCCGAGACGTTACGTTGAAAATAACTCGGGGTGAGCTCAGAACAGTTCATTCCCTTCACACTGACTGAAGTACAGACACGAGGGGACAATGGCATTCACATTTAAAACCCACCGGGCTTAAAGGAGTATCGAAAAAAGAAAAGATATTGGTAAGAAAAGTTCATGAAGTTACAGAAAACCAACTTCATATATTCTATATTTTTTTTAAAAACTGTTCATTGTAGGAGAATTGATTACAAACAAAAAGAAGACTTGTGGTGGATAAATATCTAGATCTTTACTTAAATAAAAGTATTAATACTTAAGCAAAAAACCTCTCAGAAAGACATACTCGTGTAAAAGTACACAAGCCTCAAAATGTACTACAAATGTAAAAGTACTCTAAATACATCAATAATAATTTTGCATCCAAGGAAGCAGCATTTTATTGTAAACAAAGTATGGATCATTTTAAATACTTAAAGTGCTATTAGTAGTTGAAATCCTTAGAGAGCACAATATACAGGTTTTGCACTTTATTTATAGAGATTTTTTCTTTAACAGGATGGTTTTTAAACGTGCATGTTACATCTTGATCGGGAACGTATACATCTATGAGTCTACTACTAATGCACTTTCAAATAGAGTGGTTGAGTATAAAATGGAAATAAGGACCTTAAATTTCAACCACTAAAGTTTACACCATGTTTCCCTCCGAAGACTGAAAACTGAATACCTCACAAGTTATCTGTTAAATGCAGTGAAAATGGGATGTGCCTTTTATTTCCATATAACCTAAAGCTACAAGAGTTATACTTAAAATAAAACGTGAAACTGTGAAGAAGAATAGTACAAAAGTACATGTACTGTCCTCCATTTAGTTTGGTTTAGCATCTCCATAGAAAATAGCGGAAAGATGTTGGTAAAGTACAATTCTTTTAAAAATAGTACTTTGTTAAAGTCTAAAACTTTACACCAGTTTATTTCTCCCCGAAGACTGAAAGCGGTCACCAATTATCTTAAAGATATAGTAAAATGTCATTGCCACATGACCTACAGTAAAACTACAAGAGAAAACATATATCTAGGATGAAATGTGTTGTTTATGAGAAGAATAGTACATAAGTACATTTACTGTCATCTCCATGGTAAAAGTTAGATATTTAAAATACTCAAAAACAGGACAATCGTTGAAGTCTCCGGACACTGAAAACTTGAATCATCTTAAAGTTACAGCAAAATAAATAAATATTATTTACATATGACCTAAAGCAACACGAGTTATACTTCAAATACAACTTGTAATTTTGAATAAGGAGAATATAAAACTACATTTACTGTCCTCCGCTTCATTTGGTTTGGCATCTCCATAGAAAAGATCGGAAAAACGATGGTAATGTACAAGTTAAATATTTAAAAAACTCAAAATGGTATACGTTAAAGTCTCGTAGACTAAAAGCTATACAAGAGTTATACTTGTAAAAATGCCAAATGAAACTTGTAATTTCGAAGACATGAGTACATTTACTGTCCTCCACTTCATTTGGTTTAAATATTAAAAATACTCAAAATAGTGCTTCGTTAAAGTCTTAAACTAAAGTTTACACCAGATTTTTTTCTCCTCAAAGACTGAAAACTGTCACTAACTATCTTAAAGATATAGAAGAGACTAAAACTACAAGAGAAAACATATGTAAAATAAAATATAAGTACATTTACTGTTTTCTCCAAGGAGCAGAAAGACTTTGGGAAAGTTATAAGTAAAACAAATCAAACCCCTGACTTTTTAAAGATATATCAAAAATCTAAATGTTATTGCCACTAAACCTTCAAGAGAGAAAAGAGAGACATCTACCTAAAATGAGAAGAAGTAGAAGCTTAAGATCTACGTAGCCTTGTTTGTTAAATAAAGTGTTGGCGTCGCTTTAACGTCTGAATGTCTGTGGAGAAAACGGGCTAAATTTAACGCTCGGGGATTAAAGTTCCTGCAGATTATTTTAAACTTACAGCAAAATAAGTGAATGTTGTATACATACAGCCAGTGGCGATTCTAGAGTTTGTGGGGGCCTTAGGCAAACATTCCCTGGGGGCCCCTCGAACCAGCTTTCATAACCAACAGTGGTGTCCTCCACTTAATTTGGTTTTTCATCTCAATGGAAAAGATCAGAAACACGTTGGCAAAGTACAAGTTAAATATAAAACTGAAGTTTACACCAGTTTATTTCTCCACATACAACATGTCATTGCCACATGACCTAAAACTACAAAAGTAAACGAACAAGACATTGACTAAGTATCTGCTAGAAGCTTCTCTATGACCATAGCCTTGTTTGTTAAATAAAGCATTGGCGTCACTTTAACATCTGAATGTGTGCGGAGAAAACGGGCTAAATTTAACGCTCGGGGATTAAAGTTCCTGCAGATTAGACGAGGTTTTCCTCCGGAGCCTTGGTGCTGACAGGAGAGATAAACACCGGAGGATCCTCTTTCAGAAGCCCTTCTTGAAGTGGTGTTAGCTTACAGCGCGCCACATCAGCGGGCCGTAAATCACTGCGTTGCCACCCGTGTTTCCACATAGATACAAAGAAAATACTACCTCTCGGGTTACAAGAGTACGAGTAGTCAAATAAACACGCAAAACGACCTTCAAGAAGCTATTGTCGGGTGCTAAAACATGTACAAAATCCTATTTAAGCTTAAAATGAAGCTTGTTTTTCAAAATAAATGCCCACAAGGATAACAAAAAGCTTAGAAAAAGGCTTGTTATTCCAAAATAAAAGCCCCATTGATTACAAAAAGCTCTGGATGAGGTATGCTTTTCAAAATAAAAGCCCAACAGATGAGTGGATGGCTTTTTAAACAGATACAATTATTTTAAAAAAACAGCTAAATTCAAATAAATTAAAGTTTTTTCTTCAACAAAATCCAAATGTATCTAAACTAAACACCCATACTGACAATTTGAAGCATTTCTACCTGCTGTCCTGCAAACAATGGGCATGCAAAGCAGTAAAAAACACTCTCCATCTCGTGTAAAACTCACAGGAAAGGTCTTGCTGTCTCGGAGGCAGAGAGCTCGGCGACTACAGACACAGCCAGAGTTAGGATGGTATATATTGCAATGTGCGATAGCCTTTAAATCCTCCACTTTCTCTGTATGGCAGTGGATTACTGTCAAACCAATGGGCTGCCAAGGTCATGAAATACAGTCCAGTGTCATCTGCCCACCCCCCCCCACATCATTATAAATAACCCGCCCTTTAAGATTGTTATTTGTCTTATCCTCATCAGAAAAGGTGATTAAACCACACAGGCATTTTGTAATTAAAAGTTAATATATTATATAAATATACAGCTCTAATCATGCTTCTATTTTGTAGACTCCTCCAGTGGTGGGAGGCTTTTATTTTGTAGAGAATTCCCCTTCACAAATATTATCTTGTAAGAAGGGTTGGTTTTGATTACGAAGAAAAACAGTGGAGGTACATTTACTAAAGTACTTCATTCATTATAAGGTAATTTCTTTAAGTATTTACAATACACAACAACAGTACATCTCATAAGTAAATATCTATATCTTTTTAACTGCACGACATTTATTTTATACATTACTTTTGCATAAATACATGATGTGTTTGTGAAGGGATTTAACCAAGGAAAGGATTCTGAATATGTGTGCAGTATTTATATATATTATTGTAAAACTACTAGTGTCTTTACTTGAGTATTAAAGGGGACCTATCATGCAAAATGCACTTTTATACCTAACTATGTATCCCCGGTGTGTCGCGGAACTCACGCAGCGTCAGGAAATAAAACCCTCTCTCTTTTCCTCCATACCCAAATCTCTAAAAACGGGGAACAACGGAGCTGATCCAGATTTGCGTCCGATATGACGTAACATCTGAAATGTGGACCCACGGCCCAATCAGAAAGTTGCTATCAGAAACAATGCCCGACTGTTTTGGACGTAATATGGTCGGTGTTTACATTAGCATGGCTAACACTCAGAGCTAACCTGTGCTGGAGAGCATGTGTGTGAAGAAGCAGGAAGTAGAAAGGAACTCACCTTGTGGTATAACCGGCAAGAGAGAAAGCCTTTGAGCTCCAGACTGTTTCAGATCCTTGATGATCCATGATATGGAGTTTCATCACGGCAGCATTTAGTTTAGAGCAGAGGCGCCCAGTACGTCGACCGCGGGGGAAATGCTGGTAGATCGCGAGTCATTCATAAAAAAAAAAATCCAGCTCCGTTAAAATAGACAAAACAGGTTTTGATCCCTCCTCCCTTGGCCTCCCTGCCACTTCATTCAGGAGTTTACTTGATTGACAGAAAAAGCGACCTATCGCTTTCCAGTCTGTTAACCCAGAATGCAAAGCGATACAAAATCAGTCAAGTGCCGGGAAATCTCAAATTAAGTTAAAGAGACAAACAACAAAATGAGTGCGGGACCGAGCGAGAAGCTAAAGACAAACCACTTCCACCCAGAACGGGAGGAAGAATATGTTGTTGTGATGTAATAATATATTTAATTTATATAGCGCTTCTCATCTGCCAAGACAAATCTCGAAGTGCTTCACAACAAGGGATACTGATACACTTTGAGAGATTAAACAAATAATTGTAATAATAATAAGAAATCAAAAAATAAAATATAAAATATAAGACACCGAATATGTCACATTCAAAGGTTATTTGGCTTATTTGTAAAGCAAGCGTCGCTCTGCCAAAGAAAGGTAACGGAGAGGCATTATCGGAGTGTTCACAAGGCATATGACAGCGACTTCCCTCCGAGTAGCGAGTTGAGAAAGGTCGTGTATTATTGCTACACAAACATAATTTCACAGTCTTTGTGTCGCCAACTTGTTTCTAACATGCAACAAGACAAACAAATGCGTCTGTGGTCGGTGTATTTTTGATCTTTCCAATTGAGACGAGATCTCTCTCCCCCGTCTGTGTGTGAGGGGGCGGGGCAGTTTACACACACGCAGCTGCTACAAGCAGCAACACACGGCGGGGATGGCGGAGAGAAGCGCTCCAAGGTGTGGTTAAATGTTACCCGTCTCGATGTCGACGATGCTCGTTACCAAGAGTGTTTAGATGTCAGGGCGGTAACACGAGCAGTTTGTCTAAACATGTATCAAAAGTGCTCCACATCCAGACGGAGGAATGCACCGGCTGTCTTTCTAGCAGCTCTGAAGCCCCGTCCACGAGTAACGTTTCCACGTCAGGTGTTGTGTATGCTAGCAGCAACACACGGAGTTAACTCTATTATACAAACATGGGTTATGATTAGAGGAAACTGAGTTATTTAGTTTGTTAAAGTTTCAGCTATTCTGTTCACAGTTCTGTCTTCAGATTATTTAATACGATTTGTTAAAACACTGTTGTTTCTTTTGATGTGAAATATTATTTATTTAATTTAAATAAAAAGCAATGTTAGTTTTGTAAACAATGTGTTTAGTTAATTTAATAATATATGTATTTTTGAATCAAGTATTCATCTTTATGGTCTTCATTGTTAGTTTCCACATGCCTAAAACAACCTCAAGCTGAATCTAAAAGTTGATGGCTAAATAAGAGCGCTTGAGACATTGTGCAAGGCAGACAGTAATAGTCCGAATAGTCGATTAATCGTTTCATTAATCGATTATCAAATGAGTCGTTTGTTGCAGCCCTATTGTCCCATGTATAAATAAAACGTGTTATTCAGCAACCCTTGCCATTTGGGATTTTATTTTGGGTTGGTCGACCTCGGTGATCTGGTCATTTCAAAAGTAGCTCACCAGCCAAAAAAGTGTGGGCACCCCTGGTTTAGACAGTAGCTGCCGGGTCCCACATGAGCTCAGACCCCTCCTCTTTTATTATTTAAAGCTTTATCCCCAAATCAGCCCTTTAGAAACAGGAAGTGAAACAGAGGGGTATGAGGCGTGGCTAACGGGTGATCTGTTTGGTGTTTGGAGCAAAACACTTCATAGACATGTTTTTTATATATTTTGTTATATATCGGAGACCTGTGCTGTTGCCTACAAATAGCATGATAGGCAACCTTTAACATGTTCTGCTACAGAAAAGCTCATCATACATATCTGACTGACATTTTAGTGAAAAAATAGTAATATTTTTTGGGCTAAAAATATATTATAAGTTGTAATTTTTAATAAAAAGTCATAATGTTTAAAAATAAAAATTTGAATTAATTTTTTTAAGGTTGAATAATTAAAAAAAAAGGCATTATATTTTAAGAAAAAATGTTAAAATATTGAGAAAATAAATTGAAGTAATTAAGAAAGAAAAATGGCAATCTTTGCGAAAAAGACATGATGGAAAACATTATTTGTGAAACATATTATTAATATCATCAGGGCACATGTTCTGGACTGGGGAAGACGTTTTAATCTGATTTCAACTCACTGTTTGCCGCTGAAGTGTAGATTAATCTGAATACCTAAAAGAAACAAAAGTTAAAATTGTTATAGCACATGTTTTTCTTCTTGAATAGACAAAAGGTTAAAATGAAAAAATGCAGCATATCGATTTAAATAATAACAAAAACACTGACTTACCTCAGATCTTGTTGTCGTGTAACCTCTCCGTCACCAGCAGCACGGTAAACATTCTTCACAGAGGAAACATGTCGATATTATTTGAGATTATATTTCCGTCTCCGGCTGGGGTTTAAAGCTTCAGTGGATTCACACGTCGTAAACAGAAACTGGATTACCCGCTCTGCCTTTTAACACTCGCACACTTTAACTATGCACGAGTTACACGGTCTGGAAGGGTATGCCATTTAAAGAGGCCCTATTATGCTAATTATCTGGTTCATATTTGTGCCATTTACATGCACTCAAACCTACTGTAGGGGAAGCACCAAGAGCACAACAGGGCCTCTTTAAATAAAACTAATTACATGTTCTCTTTCATACGAGGTGATTTTATTGGGAGAAGCAGCATGAAGCGATGCCACACGGCTTTTCTAACCCATAGAACTATACGATATACAGAATATTTTGCATTCCTATACATTTGAGTTGAATTTAGAACTGCCCAACATGTTTCACGCCCCATGAATTCTGCTTTCAGCCTCTCAAAAAAACTGATTTATGCTTTTAGACGTTAAATATCATAATAAATGTAATATGTTTGGGCGTTGGACGGAGACAACAAGACATTACATGATCACATCGGATTTTGATGAACGATAAATTGATGACTTTGCTTTTTTTTAATGTGTTTCGATGTCGAAAGATGTTATTTTTTGTATTGAAAGTTAAGAACTAGATTGTGCCTGTCTTACGCTAAAAGTATTAATAACCACTATTTGTCCTTCATGTTTTAAACTCTTGCACATCCTCTGGGCAATATTTTACATATTTCTGCACAAACCTGTTCATAATCAAACAAACTATATTTTCTGTTGTAAATGTTCCTTTTTTAATATGATGTCTCTTGACTTTTGCACTGTATTCATCGTGAGGCACCAAAACACCAAACTTGTCATGATCTGTCTGTGTTGTGTTTTGTCTTTTTCTGTCTTTGGTTTCCTGTTTTATTTTGAAAAGCGTTCACCTCCTGTCTTGCCTGTTGCTTTCTGTCTGTGTTCCCTGCCTGATTACCTGATTGTGTTCACCTGGTGCCCCTGTGTGTTCTGTTAGTCCTTGTTGTAGTTTGACGTTGTTCACGGGGAAGAGTTATTTTGCTCCGTCTTTAAGCCTTGAATACAGGTATTTTCTGTGTCTCTGCATTTGGGTCCTGCCTGCTTCGCTCTCAACCCTGACAAAACTACGTGCTCGTATGTTTCTGAATTCTGGCCTAATCTTTAAAGATCGCTCGTAATTCAAGGTTTTACAAATAATCGTGAAACTACAACGGATAATTCAGTTTGTTTATTCTGGATTGTGATTAATCCAGTCCATAGAAAACGGGGACTTTTTAAAATGAATCAGCTTGTTTAAGCCTCGGTCTCGAACATCTTCTTCCTCCCGTCCATGCCGGCTTTGTCTTCAATGTTTTTACGCCAATCACCGACATCTCGCAGCTCCTTATCCCGAAACACAAACAGAAATCAGTGTCTCTACTTTAAAGAGTTCTCTCCTGCTGATGTTCAGGTGTATATCTGTATGTAGTGTCTCTACTTTACAGAGTCCTCTCCTGCTGATGTTCAGGTGTATATCAGTATGTAGTATCTCTACTTTAAAGATTCCTCTCCTGCTAATGTTCAGGTGTATATCAGTATGTAGTCTCTACTTTAAAGAGTCCTCTTCTGTTGATGTTCAGGTGTATATCAGTATGTAGTCTCTACTTTAAAGAGTCCTCTCCTGCTGATGTTCAGGTGTATATCAGTATGTAGTGTCTGCACTATAAAGAGTCCTCTCCTGCTGATGTTCAGGTGTATATCAGTATGTAGTGTCTCTACTTTAAAGAGTCCTCTCCTGCTGATGTTCAGGTGTATATCAGTATATAGTGTCTCTACTTTAAAGAGTCCTCTCCTGCTGATGTTCAGGTGTATATCAGTATGTAGTGTCTCTACTTTAAAGAGTCCTCTCCAGCTGATGTTCAGGTGTATATCAGTATGTAGTGTCTCTACTTTAAAGACTCCTCTCCTGCTGATGTTCAGGTGTATATCAGTATGTAGTGTCTCTACTTTAAAGAGTCCTCTCCTGCTGATGTTCAGGTGTATATCAGTATGTAGTGTCTCTACTTTAAATAGTCATCTCCTGCTGATGTTCAGGTGTATATCAGTATGTAGTGTCTCTACTTTAAAGAGTCCTCTCCTGCTGATGTTCAGTTGTATATCAGTATGTTGTGTCTCTACTTTAAAAAAGTCCTCTCCTGCAGATGTTCAGGTGTATATCAGTATGTAGTGTCTCTACTTTAAAGAGTCCTCTCCTGCTGATGTTCAGGTGTATATCAGTATGTAGTGTCTCTACTTTAAAGAGTCCTCTCCTGCTGATGTTCAGGTGTATATCAGTATGTAGTCTCTACTTTAAAGATTCCTCTCCTGCTGATGTTCAGGTGTATATCAGTATGTAGTGTCTCTACTTTAAAGAGTCATCTCCTGCTGATGTTCAGGTGTATATCAGTATGTAGTGTCTCTACTTTAAAGAGTCCTCTCCTGCTGATGTTCAGGTGTATATCAGTATGTTGTGTCTTTACTTTAAAAAGTCCTCTCCTGCAGATGTTCAGGTGTATATCAGTATGTAGTGTCTCTACTTTAAAGAGTCCTCTCCTGCTGATGTTCAGGTGTATATCAGTATGTAGTGTCTCTACTTTAAAGAGTCCTCTCCTGCTAATGTTCAGGTGTATATCAGTATGTAGTCTCTACTTTAAAGAGTCCTCTTCTGCTGATGTTCAGGTGTATATCAGTATGTAGTCTCTACTTTAAAGAGTCCTCTCCTGCTGATGTTCAGGTGTATATCAGTATGTTGTGTCTCTACTTTAAAAAGTCCTCTCCTGCTGATGTTCAGGTGTATATCAGTATGTAGTCTCTACTTTAAAGAGTCCTCTCCTGCTGATGTTCAGGTGTATATCAGTATGTAGTGTCTCTACTTTAAAGAGTCCTCTCCTGCTGATGTTCAGGTGTATATCAGTATGTAGTGTCTCTACTTTAAAGAGTCCTCTCCTGCTGATGTTCAGGTGTATATCAGTATATAGTGTCTCTACTTTAAAGAGTCCTCTCCTGCTGATGTTCAGGTGTATATCAGTATGTAGTGTCTCTACTTTAAAGAGTCCTCTCCAGCTGATGTTCAGGTGTATATCAGTATGTAGTGTCTCTACTTTAAAGAGTCCTCTCCTGCTGATGTTCAGGTGTATATCAGTATGTAGTCTCTACTTTAAAGAGTCCTCTCCTGCTGATGTTCAGGTGTATATCAGTATGTAGTGTCTGCACTATAAAGAGTCCTCTCCTGCTGATGTTCAGGTGTATATCAGTATGTAGTGTCTCTACTTTAAAGAGTCCTCTCCTGCTGATGTTCAGGTGTATATCAGTATATAGTGTCTCTACTTTAAAGAGTCCTCTCCTGCTGATGTTCAGGTGTATATCAGTATGTAGTGTCTCTACTTTAAAGAGTCCTCTCCAGCTGATGTTCAGGTGTATATCAGTATGTAGTGTCTCTACTTTAAAGAC
>NW_027262355.1:0-15202 GCF_902827115.2 Pseudochaenichthys georgianus
GAGCGTTATTTTATTTTTTACAAACTATCTCCTGTGAATTCCTGGCATGCCTCGGAGTCACCATAGTTTGCAAAACATATAAGCTCATACTAGTGTTGTAAGAGAATCAGCTATTACAAAGAAGGGAGGAATTACAGTACCTGTAGACAAGAGCCCTCTCAGGATGCACTACCTGTGTATACGTCCTTGTTAATGTGGGAACCTTTGCCCTATCAAAGGGATACAGTTGGTCAGTAAAAGTCAGAAGTAGGACACTGGGGGCTGTTTCCGGGCTGCTAGAGTCGGGGGTTTTATGTTGTGCCCCCGCTGCGCTCCGCTGTGTGTGGTGAATGTGTCAGTGTGTCAGCCCCTGCTGGCTCATTCATTAGCTCGCAAACAATGTAGACTGCTCACAGACTGTGTGTGTGTGTGTGTGTGTGTGTGTGTGTGTGTGTGTGTGTGTGTGTGTGTGTGTGTGTGTGTGTGTGTGTGTGTGTGTGTGTGTGTGTGTGTGTGTGTGTGTGTGTGTGTGTGTGTGTGTGTGTGTGTGTGTGTGTGTGTGTGTGTGTGTGTGTGTGTGTGTGTGTGTGTGTGTGTGTGTGTGTGTGTGTGTGTGTGTGTGTGTGTGTGTGTGTGTGTGTGTGTGTGTGTGTGTGTGTGTGTGTGTGTGTGTGTGTGTGTGTGTGTGTGGTGCAAAAGGAGATAAAGGATGTTTTCTTATTGTCTATCTCAGTGGTTCCCAAAGGACAAGTAAAAAATCTCAAGGCACACCTATTGTGCAAAATAGCCCTTATAACACGTGTTATCACTCATATCATGTAAAATATCTGTAAATGTGCATAATTATTTACTAATGCCAAATAAAATGTGACAAAGACAACTATATTACTCTATATTAATTTATTAACGAAATATTTCAGAAATTCATTTGAAACTGTATCAAATTAGGCTTCATCAAAGCAGCAACACACTCATTTAAACCAGACAGGTCACAAAATTAAAAATGAGGCAAAGGAAACTCAGCAGAAATTCAGCACAGAGAACTGTCAATGCAAGGAAGCTGCATTGTCCATGGTCCTGAACTACAAATTATAAATGTAACATTTCAGCATTGAAACATGTGCTATTGTAAATATTTTGCTCGGGGCGCGCAGATTTTTTTAATCCTTGGTGGCACTGAGGAGAGGGCCACTCGCAAGCCGTGACCTCCTGTTGTTCTTCATGTAAACCAGAGTAGAGAACGCCAACTCCAGAGATGGGGTCGTTACTAAAAAAATGTAATATATTACATATTACTTTAAAAAAAGTAATATATTACACTACTTCGTTACTATCTACATAAAGTAACTCGTTACTTTACTCGTTACTTTACTCGTTACTTTACTCGCCGAGCACGTACGAACTGCGCATGCGTGAGTGGCAATAACTTTCCTTACCAGCAGGCGGCGGTAGTGTGTATTTGTCATTCAAAACAGGCAACAACACAGAGAAGAAGAACAGACTAGTGATATAAACAAACAACAAATGGCGTGTGCGGTCATGGATGTATAATAAGAACTGGATACAGCGTGGGAGGCGGGGCCTCATTCATTCCTATGAGAGTTGCTCAATGGCGCATGATGACAAACTGGCCCAACTTTTGAGAGAGCGAAACGTCACAGATTACCCGGCATGCCTGAGAAGTACCCGTATGTGCGCTCATAGCGCATGCGCAACTTTAACCACGCCGCCCAAAAGGCTCGTTCACATTAAGCACATGAATTTGCGTACACGTAACAGCACCGCACGTTCATGACAGCATGGTACTGGATTTATATTAACGAGGCGGCAGTTAGCAGCTAGCAGCTAGCTAGTAAATTATGCTAAGTTACACATCAATCGTTATGTACTTTTATATTACGCTGACATCAGGATCTAGTGATATCCAAGCAACAGAGCTTCATTTACCATGATACTTGTGTGGGTTGTACATGAAACCACTTGGTAATATATAAAAATGTATATGTTGAAGCCTGTTATGATCAATTGTGAGTTAAAACTTTATCTAAAAAGTAAAGCTGATGATGGATTACTGTGGTGGAGTTAAAATAACAATAGCCTATTTCTTTTTGAAATTTGATGGATTAAACGGATAGTAACTGTGATTATTCATGTTAAGTAGCCCACAAGTAACAAAAACAATTGCAAGTCAATAAGAAGCTACAGGAACGTTAATCTCCGTCGGTAATATTAACTTTATTTAATACAACATTTACGGTACAAGATTTACATCATACAGCCCATGTAGTATAATATTTTACAAATGATGATTTTTACAACTTGAGGAACGAATGTTTTTAATAAGGGCTATACAAACATACATACTGGGTAGTTTATTTAGTTTAAAAAAAAATATCCAACGAGTAACAGACCACTCTTTCCCAATGTAAGTCAATGGGAAAAAGTGTTTCCGGGCCCAGCAACCTAAAGGAAGTGTAGTACCGCCGTTTGACCAGCACGAATATTCTCATCAGACTCCGGCGCACTTCCTGGGGGCTTGTGTGCGGTAGCTTCACCTTAACATGTGTTCTTTGCAGGTGTTTGTTGAGGTTTGACGTGGTGTTACAGCAGTGGATAACAGCTTCTGGCCTGGACACAGTTTGCACCTCACCGTCACATTCCTGTCTATTCTTCGGACGAACTCAAAATAATGGGCATACCTCTACCCCTCGAAAGTTATCGCTGACTCAGCCATGTTTATGCAGCACTGCACGTGGGGGGATGTGGACGCACAAGTCGCGCAGATTACGTACATATAAACCTACAAAGTACTGATATAGTAAATTAAAAAAATAATTATTTTTGTGTAGTTGTATATTGCAATAATAACGTATGGTTGTCACAAAATCCAGCGGCACACCGTTTGGGAACCACTGGTCTATACCAATTATTGCTTGTTTTGGTTTAAACCATTTTCATTGAGCAGCTGCAGGTCGTCCTCCATGATGGTTATCTCTCTCTCTGCGTTACTTGAGAATGTGACCAGTTCTCTGTCTCCCTGTAGGCTTAACTGCCTCTCATTTCAAACAGATGCTGCTCTACCTGTTTCTTAAATCCAAATACTTTGCTTCCCTCAGCTCTGTGTTGCTATTCATTCGACTTGGGTGTGTCTTAAGAAATAATAGACTCCACAATGTGTTTGCGTTAGCTAAGTAGTTATGTGCAAAGGCTTTGCCAATAAGACAGTGTACTGTATGTGTGTGTTTGTGTGAAAAGTAGAGAGAAACAGACGCTTGTGTTCTGTGTGAGCACTGGAGTGTCTCTGGCTCAGGTTTGTTTATCAATTGCACGCTTTTTACCTCCACTTCTGTTTCCTTTCTTTTTTTCTGAATGTGACATCATTACTCACGGCTGTAGCTGGAATGTGCTGTAACTCCGCCTCCCCCCTCTCCCCCTCCTCATTGTTTGGCTGCGACTGCAGAAGAAAGTTGATCTCTCCACTCCTGGCTGCTTTTCTTAACTTTCCTGCTCGACTCCAGCATCTTAAACTGGTTTTATTTTTGCCATTCGCAACTTTTGGTGCCTCCAAACTGACACTAAAACACAGGAGAGATTAAAGGGAACTGAAAACCTACAGGTAAGTGTGTGTGAGCTGTAGGAAAGAGTACTGAAAGTATTTTGTGTGTTTTTGTGAATTATTTCAGTGGGTTTTAAGGATTGTAGGGTAGTGTTAGTTCAGGAATGTGTGTCAATGGACTTTGGATCTCTGACAGCACTGTATGTGAGCTCAGTGCTGTCAGACAAACACATATTTACATGTATTTGTGTGGCATAGTTTTATCTTGAGACTATAAGAACTGTGGTGTTGTGGCTCTGTGTCAGCGAGCACATTAGAGTTATTGTGTGTTTCCACTGGGAGTGGGTGGAGCAACATTAACATGCATTTGAATGTGTGTGTAGTCATGTTTCTGTGCCTTTTTAGCATTTTTGGTCCATGTCGCTCACTCTGTGTGTGCGTGTGCTTGTGCGTGTGCGTGTGCGCGTGCGCGTGCGCGAGAGGATAGGCTCACCTCTGTCAATGGGCATCATTGTCTCCCTCAATCCCCTCCTGCTCTGTGTCCCCCCTCTCTTTGCCTCTCTTTTAGGCGGTCAACTATTGATGTGCTTTCAACAGCCTTCCATTCAATAATTGGGTTTCATATTCTCTTGCAAAAACAAGTTTGTATGAGGAAATATTTCAACATCAACTTTTACACACCAGACATATACTGTGTAGAATGGCCAGCCATGAACCTGTATTACTTCATGGTGTCTTATAATACTTCCCTCAAAGCATCTTGATTGACTTATCAAACACCCCCCCCCCCCCCCTTTGTTTATGAGAGGGTATAGAAGCCAAAGAGCACTGAGTGGAGCATAAAGACCATTGTCAGGGAAGTGTGGCAGCTTTTTAGTATGATTGTGACAAGTTTGACTTGCTTACTTTTTAAAGTGCAAGCAAGATGCAGTGACAAAGTATGTTTTTCCAAAGAGTCTAAAATCCATACACTGATCCCACTTTATATTACACATCACATGTTTGTTATAAGCCTAGTATGAGTTAATATCTTCTCACCTGAACAACAACAACAACAACAACAACAACAACAACAACAACAACAACCTATGACTACTCCCAGTCTTCTTGAGTTGTGTCTATGTTGACTTTGTGTCAGTGATGTTCAGTGTGTTTTCGCTTATTATAGCAAGCAGACTCAGCTGAGAGGCAGTAGTTACACTTTTTTATGGGCCTGTTTTTGTACTTTTTATAGTTTTGGAAAGTGACTTCCATAAAATAAGAACTTCCAACTTGGTCCCTTCATTTCAACATTCACACTTTAGGGTTTTAAGTCATAAAACATGTTCAATTGTACTGCGTGATGGGATCTGCTGTCTTGTGTATTTCCAAATTCTTTTCCTCCCTATCTGTCAGCCTTTTTCTGTGTGTCTGCCTTTCTGTTTTGCCTCTATGCCATATATTCATACTCTTCTCTTTCCCTTTTCTATGTGTCTGGATGTTCACCTCCACCTCCTTCCCCATCTCCCTCTCTGTCCCTGGTGAGGTAATGACGGAACATATGTGGATATCTGCTTCTCATCTGGATTTAATACAAGGACGTGCATACACACATGTAGAAATGTGTGTTTTTTTGTTGAACATTCGCTATATGCTCAAATGAGAAAAGCAGAGTGGGCTGCATCTGTGCATAGGAGGTCCGAGTGTATTATGTCCAGTTTGTAGCCAAGTACAATCAGGGTCTGATTAATGTGCCCCTCAAAATGCTTTCATCTTCTTCTCACAATATTTGTCTTTCTTCTGTGCCTCTCATCGCTTACTTCGATTCCGTCCCGTTAAACTGCGAAGGCCAGATGGAGGCCAGTGATTTCAGACACACCCAGATAAAATCTCTCGGACTCTTTCTTTCTCACTCTCTGGGGAAATTGGCAAGGATTCTTGAATTCCCTTCTCTTCTCTTTTTCCTTCTCTGTGTGTGTGATTACATTACTCCCTGTTTCATAGACAGCAGATGTTGGAGGGCGTGAGGTCTTCAAACACCCTTTTCCTTATTGTACTTTGTTCTGATTGGTTCCCTTAGTCAGAATGCACATGGTTAGGCTATTGATTCCTTACAGGACACTGACCTACATACAACACACACACACACATACATACACATACACATACACACACAGTTATCACAAAACATCACACTGTCCTTGCCTATAGCAAGGTACTCTCCTTGAACTGCATTGTGCTTGCGGTCAAATTAGAGTATATTTTGCTGTGGCTCGGCTTGTAGCATCGCGGCTAATGTTAGCCTGCAGGGATTAATCTAAAGTATTGACTTTTGTGGCCGGTCAATTTGATGGTTATAGTGAATAAAATTGGAGTCACCAAATGGGCTTCTGTTCTCTCATAGCCCGAGGGCCACAGAGCAGGCTAAAACCACCAGGTTGTATTTGTAGCGTACATTATTCCCAAATTTGAGGCAGTAATAGCCTATTATTATTATATTAGTTGAGTTGTTCCCCTGGGAAACAAAAGATTGTATAGGATATTCAAGCAAATGAAAAGAAGGATGCAGAATATATATAGTTAATATGTCTCTGGCAAAGAAAAATAGAAAGTGCAATGCCATATCTAAACAGAAAAAAGGTGAAAATAATTTTTGTCCATCAAACTGACTACAGGGATCAGCAGCATATTGTTTCCCTTTGATCCAGGATTCCAAGATGATGCTGCCAACATGCTGGGACTTTTCCTACAGTTTCATGTTGTCGATTTACCGACTGAATTAAAAAAAAATTCTTATCATGCACAACACTACAAAACAAAACGTGTATTTCTTATTTGTAATGCAACTGGAAATTCAGAAATCTGTCTTTGAGTTTTATACTTATAAGTGTCTCTATGTGAATTTGGTTTTAAAAGCCTAATTACAGCACATTATTATGACTTTTAATTTTGTCATCTGCATTTTTAGACACAAGTTGTATGTGTAAGTGTGCCTGAAAACAACACCTGTATTATATGTTCCTCGTGTAAATGTTATGAAGCTGCTAAAAGCAATGAAAACTTAGAATAACATTGATTCCCAGGCCCCCCAAAAAACAGCCTTATCGTTGCAACTATATGATCCACATGAGGAGACTGTTCTAAAATGGGGTGCATTCAAATTGAATTGATCACAATTTGTGTGTGTGTGTGTGTGTGTGTGTGTGTGTGTGTGTGTGTGTGTGTGTGTGTGTGTGTGTGTGTGTGTGTGTGTGTGTGTGTGTGTGTGTGTGTGTGTGTGTGTGTGTGTGTGTGTGTGTGTGTGTGTGTGTGTGTGTGGTGTGTGTGTGTGTGTGTGTGTGTGTGTGTGTGTGTGTGTGTGTGTGTGTGTGTGTGTGTGTGTGTGTGTGTGTGTGTGTGTGTGTGTGTGTGTGTGTGTGTGTGTGTGTGTGTGTGTGTGTGTGTGTGTGTGTGTGTGTGTGTGCTCAAATAAAGGAGGGGTTCCGTCTGTGTGTGTGACGGAGCGCTGTGGAATTTCTCAATCAAATCCAAGAGAGCTTATTGGTTGGAAGACAATGTGGGCACATGGGTTTGTGTGTAATTGCATAAATATAAATTGAGTTCCTCAGCTGTGAAAACACTGCATCCTCCTTCCCTCAGTCACAACATCTTTCCTATTGCACTTCCCCCTACTTCCCTTACATTTGAGTGTACAATATATCAGTCTAGACAACAATGTAGTTCTTGTCAGGTACAGTAATAATCTGTATGTGTTAGTCATCAGCTGGTTGAAAAGCAAATAATCTCCTTATGGCGATGATAATCCTCTAATAGGAATCTAAATAGTTGTTTGTTGTTTTAAGAGATTCCTTTCATTTAAGTTTTCTCTTTTTTAAACTTATGTCAATTATTGTTTTTCTGTTTCTCCACAGATATGTGTAAGATTATTTTATAGCCCACAATGTTTTTGGTCATATGGCTTTAATTCAATTGGATCCAGTTGACATATTGATAATACCCTATTAGTTCCTTCAGTCAAACAAAGGGGGAAATATCAGCAAATGTAACACTTCAATACCACCTACATGAGCTGCATTGTGCCTCACACAAAGAGCAGCACAAGTTTATAAGACCACATGAGTTAGCTTTTCATCAGCTCTCAAATCTGTCAGCTCACCAGTGCTCCACTAAAATAAAGCATGGAGCCTTACTGACCAATCACTATGAAATGGCTCCAGGTTACTTTGTTATTAAAATTGCATACAGAGGATTTAGAGTGGAATCAGCCAATGAAATTAGAAATTATTAACATTTGGAAGTTTTATAATAATAATACCCTCCACAGGTCCTATAAATCCCCAAATAATTACATTTTATATTGAAAGAAAACATAACAAACAAGACACACTGCATATCTTCTACTTGGCAGAGGCATAGCGGTGTTGACAGGTACTGACCAAAGTAACCAATCAGAAAGCTGCACACAACAGGGCCTGCTCCAGGGGCCTGTACTACGAAGCTGGTTCAACCTAACCTGGATATGTTTGAGTTAGCCGGTTGGCCTAATCCAAAACATACGCGCTCTCGCTAAACGGTACTATAACGCGGGTTATCAAGTGGATCTCTCAAGCCAGCCGTGTCCTATCTAGTTAGGTGCGCGTTCACATGAAAGGGGTGGTATCTGGAGCATTCGACCAATCACAAACATGGACAAGCATACTGACAGCGCAGCGTCATACTTCCTGAATGAAAAGTGAACTTTAATACTAGTCAAAAATGAAGAAGTTAAACTTTAAACATCCATGACTTAAACACTTTATCCAGGATAAAAGCCACATAGCTGCACCTGCAAGGTGAATACAGCTGGTAACAGAACAAGTGTTTGAATGCGTACATTAACAGGTTTATGATATCACTGCCCCGTCTAAAACACGATCTGACTTTAATTACATTTGTCTCGAGTGTTTCGTCAACTTAATGTGTTGCTTAAAATAATACTTCTGCATACAGTATGTGACACTGTGAGTGTTGCACGGCCAGATACGGCTCAGCTGACTCGGATAAGAAAATATATGATACATTATGAAGTGATATGCCGCGGACTGTAGCCTACTTAATGTTACTCTGATCCGGTTACTTATGTTGTGGCAGATATTTAAGTAAGCTTTCTTAACGCTAATGTTATAATAGTCAGATTGCTCTGAAGATGGGAGGTGATATTCTATTAATGTTCACGTTCACACAGTCGGTGATTTTTGCCGGCCGTCTTTCCAGCAACGGCAGTTTTTCTGTATTTCCTTTCTCCTGTAATATGACTTGATCGCTTTAAACTCCGCACACTGAGCTCTGATTGGTCAGCAGGCAGTGCTTTCACTGAGTTGAGCTCTTAGCCTGCAACCTAACCAGGGGGGTATACTGCGAAGCAGTATTTTCGCTTAGCCGGCTAAATTCAGGGAAAACTCCGGCTTTCCGGTCATCCGAAGCTGGTTCTCTTTTTAG
Source organism: Pseudochaenichthys georgianus (assembly GCF_902827115.2). Classification (NCBI taxonomy): domain Eukaryota; kingdom Metazoa; phylum Chordata; class Actinopteri; order Perciformes; family Channichthyidae; genus Pseudochaenichthys; species Pseudochaenichthys georgianus. The sequence continues at coordinate 8,993 of NW_027262355.1, forward strand.
CAGGCTAGATCTCCATGGTAATATATGCTAAGCAGCTAACCTGGTCGGGACCAGGTTAGGTTGCAGGCTAAGAGCTCAACTCAGTGAAAGCACCGCCTGCTGACCAATCAGAGCTCAGTGTGCGGAGTTTAAAGCGATCAAGTCATATTACAGGAGAAAGGAAATACAGAAAAACTGCCGTCGCAGGAAAGACGGCCGGCAAAAATCACCGACTGTGTGAACGTGAACATGAATAGAATATCACCTCCATCTTCAGAGCAATCTGACTGTTATAACATTAGCGTTAAGAAAGCTTACTTAAATATCGGCCACAACATAAGTAACCGGATCAGAGTACATTAAGTACAGTCCGCGGCATATCACTTCATAATGTATCATATATCTCCTTATCTGAGTCAGCTGAGCCGTATCTGGCCGTGCAACACTCACAGTGTCACATACTGTATGCAGAAGTATTATTTTAAGCAACACATAAGTTGACGAAACACTCGAGACAAATGTAATTGAAGTCAGATCGTGTTTTAGACGGGGCAGTGATATCATAAACCTGTTGATGTACGCATTCAAACACTTTTTCTTTTTCCAGCTGTATTCACCTTGCAGGTGCAGCTATGTGGCTTTTATCCTGGATAAAGTGTCATGGATGTTTAAAGTTTAACTTCTTCATTTTTGACTAGTATTAAAGTTCACTTTTCATTCAGGAAGTATGCGCTGCGCTGTCAGTACGCTTCTCCATGTTTGTGATTGGTCGAATGCTCCAAATACCACCACTTTCATGTGAACGCGCACCTAACTAGATAGGAAACGGCTGGCTTGAGCGATCCACTTGATAACCAGCGTCGTAGTACAGTTTAGCGAGAGCGCGTATGTTTTGGATTAGGCCAACCGGCTAACTCAAACATATCCAGGTTAGGTTGAACCAGGTTCGTAGTATAGGCCCCTGGTCCCGACCAGGTTAGCAGCTAAGCATAAGTTACCATGGAGATCTAGCCTGCTAAAAAGAGAACCAGCTTCGTAGGACCGGAAAGCCGGAGTTTTCCCTGAATTTAGCCGGCTAAGCGAAAATCCTGCTTCGTAGTATACCCCCCAGGTTTGAACCAACCTCAACAAAAACACACACACACACACACACACACACACACACACACACACACACACACACACACACACACACACACACACACCACACACACACACACACACACACACACACCCACACACAACCACACACACACACACACACACACACATCACACACACACACACAACACACACACACACACACACTACACACCACACACACACACACACACACACACACACACAGCACACACACACACACACACTTATTTTGACCCCATCTCTTTCCTTTGAAATCAATCTTCCAGAGTACATGGTATCATTAAAGCCAGGTCAGCAGCTGCAGGACCAAATACAGAAGTCATCAGTTTAGTATCATTCTTACTCATTAGCGTTTTTGTATCTCTTTCTTTCTCTGTCATGTTATCTCCTTTTCCTACTCTGTTGCATTTTCCCTTACAAACCAGACAGTGGTTTAATAGTGTTGTTAAAGTGTATCTCCCTTTTGTCTTACCAGTTTTTGGCCATTTAAGATTTTTTAATTCTATTCAATTGAAAAAACATGCTAATTTGACATTTGATATGATCATTTAGTATGAATTTCACCAGGCCTGTACATAACCAGTACCAGTACATAATGTATCTGCCCTTGACCTGCATGAGCAACACATCATTATCTGTCATTTCTGTACATGAGAATGTAATCTTGTTTTGATTTGTATCTCTTTTCTCCAGGCTCTTCTTATAAATGTGCAGGGCAGTGATGTGCTGGAGACGTTGAGCTTGATCTTCTGTGGTGCAGATGTAAATTGTCCAACTGGTATGCCAAGTGCGCCCTCTGCTCTCTCCCTGGCCACCACACACACACAGCCCCTACAGGCGGAGTTAATCAGCCACAACCTCAACACAGGTACAGTAAGACATACAGCTTTTTTTTTTAACTCCTCAAACTATTAATTAAAGACGGATAACATACATACAGTATTTGTATGTGGATTAAATCCATGATGATTTTCTTTATACTATATGTTCTGTAAGCCTAATATTTGTATATTTTAAGGGTATGAGAGTTGAGTGCCCCTTCCTTATACTTACATAACCACATTCCTGTCATACCAAGGGGTGTTGGGATGTATAACATTTTCCATTTAACTTTAACAGATGCACTTCTCCTATTTCAGATAGACTGTCAGTAAATGACAGTCTGTACAGTATGTTCTAGGTTTTCTCCAATAAAATAATTGTATTTTTTTTTCCTCCTGCAGAACTACCACGGTCAGAGCCGGGCGGAGGCATGGACACGAGACATTACTTGCCAGCACCTTGTGTGTCTCACAATGGCTTCCTTTTCAAGACTGCATCCATGGCCCGGGCTATTACAGAGCGCAAGGCCAAAGAAGGTATTTACACACAATATCCAACACTAACACTTACTTACACAGTAAAAAAGAACACATAATAATTCAAATTCAATGTTTTTCATTTAGTTTATACATACAAAACAACGCAAAGATAATTTCGAAAGAATGTTCTGTGTGTATTAAAATTACACATGGACATCATATCCTAGCCTTTTTGTTGTGAAGCCATCTTCTTAGTCATACATCAGTTAAAAAATGGGCTTCGCTATTAGCACACAATGAAGTTAAAATGGCACCCAGAGAGCAGACCTCTGCTGATGCCTCACGCCCTATTTCGCAACTTTAAAGTATTTATTTGTTGTCCTTGGCCTGTGAACAGAAAACGTAACATCCTTGATGGAGGTAACTGCAGTCATTTGTATCATTATAATTATTGATATTCTCTCCATTTGTTCATCTCTATTGTTCCCTTCATGTAGAGTTCAGTCGTCGCTGGTGCACGCTGAATGATGGCACCTACAGCTACTATGAGAGTGACAAGAACTCAACCCTAACGGAGCTCTGAAGGCTTCAGAGATCGTCTGTCTGGCTGTTGACCGCCTTATAGACATGGGTACACACACACACACACACACACACACACACACACACACACACACACACACCACACACACACACACACACACACACACACAACACACACAACACACACACAGCACACACACACACACACCACACACACACACAACACACATACATATGTACATACACACACACCAATCCATTACCCCTTCATTTTAATGTCTGTATTAAATTACTTTTAGTAAATACAAACTGAAATAATATGCATAACCAAAACTGAATATGCGTGTTATTGTACATATTCATCTGTCACGTGAAATCAAATACACATCTGGCATGACTATTTTTTTCCCCGCAAAATTTACATCCTTTACAGTATCACCTAAATATCATTTTCTGTATCAATTTCTCCTAACCCCTATTTCAAACCCATCAGGTATGAACACACCTTTGAACTGTACTCGGAGTCAGAGCGTCTCTATCTGTTCGGCACTGATGACCCAGGCGGCCACAAGGAATGGGTCAAGTCTATTGCCAGGGTAACCACCAAAACATGTATTTTCTGGACACTCAATCATATCCTTCTTTTTCTTTTCTCCCTAGTTATTCATTTTCTGTAGTGAAATTGCAGAGCTCTGATGCTTAAAAGAAAAATGTAGTTACAGGCTGCATAGTGGTCAGGACAGGGCTAGTGAATTATGACTTTTTCCCATTGTCACTTATTCTCCAGCATTCTTTACAGCTGATATAATGGTCAGCTGCATGATGATGTTAAATAAAGCAACTACTGCTGAAACTACTGGAAGTCAGTGCAGTATAAGAGAAAGGTTGAAGTAGACGTGTTGACTCATAGTACCGTACTATCTTTGTAAAAACATGCTCAAAATCATGCATAACATTTTAAATGATATGCAAGATGCTGGATTGCCTAAATTGCATCTATTGGCTGTTAAAATTAAAAAACATAAATGCCAAGTTTGGTAGATGGACAGAATATCCATGGCTCCTGAATGTCTAGCCACAAAGACACATTATCCTCTCATACCATTGAAGTACTTTACGAGAGCTTTAACCTTTTTTCACAATTGAATTAGTATTGGTTTTCTCAGAGAGGTTCAGTAATGCTCCGGCTGAAGTGCTTGAATCTTCTTTAAAAGAGAAGAGGGAACAATAAATAATGTGCAATGTATTACTAGCCGTAATGTCCCCGTTTTGTTTGTAGAGCCTGATCCCGGCCTCTGCAGAGCCGCTGCTGAGGTTAGCGTTTGAGCGGATTGGGCGGCTGAAGTGTAAAGACGGCTTGAACCTGCAAACATCCAAGGTGGGCTGGTTTGCTCTGGTGGGCTCCACACTTCACGCCTACCTGGAGGACAGCCAGGGAGAGGAGATCCACCTCCGCAAACTGAATGAGCTCTGTGAGTGAAACACATACAGACAAATACGCACACAAACAGCACTTTTACTACATACTATCTGTGGTACACATAGTGAAAGGGAAGTGTGGCTCCGAAGGATTATTGACAGCACAGTCATTTGAAAAGAAACCAGAAAGAAACATATCAGATACAGTATTTTGACATGCAGGCATGCTGTGAATAATACATGATTCCTCTGTTTGTGTCTCACAGCAATTCACCAGACAATGAGGTGCTTGTTCTGGTGGAGAGAGGCAGGTGAGCGGGTTTGCTACAATAGTGATAGTTTAAATAAGTGTTTGCTCCAGTGTTTGAACTCCACAACCTGTTCCCAAATGTCCAAAACACTTTTAAATGTGTTTATTCTTTATTGCTACTGTACACATTTCAACGTTTTCCCCCTTACTCCTCCCGTGTTCTTTTCCATCTTTTCTTCTCTTTCTGAATGTTATATTCCCTCTTATCCCTTCCCTTTTCTCCTCTGTCATTCTCTCTCTCTTTATGCAGGACTTTGTACATAGAGGGTGAGAGGAAGTTGGATTTTGCCGGCTGGTGTACGGCCATCCAGGCAGCAGCGGGGAGTGGAGGAGACACACTGAGCCAGCAGCAGCTGACGGAGACAGACATAACCTGTCATGGTGCACAGCTGCATCGGCTACATCACGCAGTGCGGTGAGACACGGCCATTTAGAGTTACCTTATTCCCTCTGTTGCTCACTGTGTCAACATCCAAAGGCACACACATCTACATGCACACATTCATGCTCTTTATCTTTGACACACACATTGGCTCTGCTTGCATTTACATCACAGGAATATATTTACTTGTACACAGTCTACATTGCTGGACTGTATGTGATTTTGGTCTTTTGGGGGCCTTACTGTGTGTGTGTGTGTGTGTGTGTGTGTGTGTGTGTGTGTGTGTGTGTGTGTGGGCACACACTTGGCGCTTTCTATGTGTTTGGCCTCATGTGATTATAATGGCAGAGTTCAGCCCAACGGACTGGCAAGATAACAAAATACTCTGGTTTCACCTCCATGTCTCCATCATTCCTGCTTTTCTTTCTCTCTCTTTGTAATGTTTTTTCATTTTTGCCCCTTTGTCTGCCTCTCAAATCCACGTGCTGACATGCCTTCTTTCACTCTGACTCGCTGTCAACCCCTGTTCCCTCCCTTTTGATCTCCTCTCCTCAAACTCATTGTGTGTGTGTGGTGTGGTGTGTGTGGTGTGTTGTTGTGTGTGTGTGTGTGTGGTGATGTGTGTGTGTGTGTGTGATGGGTGTGTGTGGGTGTGGTGGTGTGTGTGTGTGCTGTGGTGTCGTGTGTGGGTGTGGGTTGTGTGTGTGTGTGTTTGTGTGTGATGGATGGGTGTGTTGTGGTGTGTGTGTGTGTGTGTGTGTGTGTGTGGGTGGTGTGTGTGTTGTGTGTGTCGTGTGTTGTGTTGTGTGGGTGATGTGTGTGTGTGTGGTTGTTGGTGGTGTGTTGGTTGTGTGTGTGTGGTGTGTGTGTGTGTGTGTGTGTGGTGTGTTGTGGTGGAGCTCTGGATTAATACTGATGCAGAACCCAGAGGTATCACGCTCAGTGGGGGATGGATGATCCCCGCTAAATGTCCTCTTAAAATTTGCCGGAAGCACTCCGCGGTTTCTGCGATGACAGCTTCTTCTGGTAGCAAATTCCACTCTCTGATTGTTCTCGGAAAGAAGGAGTATTTAAGAGTGTCACTAGTTGCGAAAATGTGCTCAAAGCCAATGTGTTGGCCAAACTTCAGATTC